>NW_027515643.1:0-74180 GCF_048772815.1 Callospermophilus lateralis
TATTTATGTTTCCCTCTGTTCTCTCCTATATAGATAGATGAATTTAGAACTCTAAATCCAACATGCTTTGTAGTAGCTCCTTCAAACTTGACAAAATAAAGGAGTTCTCAGTTTTGTCTCTATGGTTTGTTTCCTCTTCAAGTAGCCCTAGGCACAGACTGTGGAAAAACACTTTCATTGAGAGGGGTTGCCAAGCTTCTAAGAAATAACGAGTTTCCGAAATACCAGCAAATATTTTTTCACCCAATCTTGATGATACGTGATGGTAATGAAAAGTACACAAATCCCACTTGGCTCACCAAATTTTGTTTTGCTACGTTGAAGCCTTCGTTTACAGTAGCAGTTTTTATTTTCAGGTTTCACTCTGTTCTCTCCTATATAGATAGATGAATTTGGAACTCTAAATCCAACATGGTTTGTAGTAGCTCTTTGAAACTTGGCAAAATAAAGGAGTTCTCAGTTTTTTCTCTATGGTTTGTTTTTTTTTAAAGTAGCCCTAGGCACAGACTGTGGAAAGCACTTTCATTGAGATGGGTTGTCAAGCTTCTAAGAAATAACGAGTTTCCGAAATACCAGCAAATATTTTTCACACAATCTTGTTGATACTTGGTGGTAATGATCAGTACACAAATCCCACTTGGCTCACCAAATTTTGTTCTTCTAGGTTGAAGCGTTCGTCTACAGTAGCAGTTTTTATATTTAGGTTTCTCTCTGTTCTCTCCTATATAGATAGATGAATTTGGAACTCTAAATCCAACATGGTTTGTAGTAGCTCTTTGAACCTTGACAAAATAAAGGAGTTCTCAGATTTGTCTCTATGGTTTGTTTCCTCTTCAAGTAGCCCTAGGCGCAGACTGTGGAAAAACACTTTCATTGAGAGGTTTTGCCAAGCTTCTAAGAAATAACGAGTTTCCGAAAAACCAGCAAATATTTTTTCACCCAATCTTGATGATACGTGATGGTAATGAAAAGTACACAAATCCCACTTGGCTTACCAAATTTAGTTCTTCTAGGTTGAAGCGTTCGTGTACAGTAGCAGTTTTTATATTTAGGTTTCTCTCTGTTCTCTCCTATATAGATAGATGAATTTGGAACTCTAAATCCAACATGGTTTGTAGTAGCTCTTTGAAACTTGACAAAATAAAGGAGATCTCAGATTTGTCTCTATGGTTTGTTTCCTTTTCAAGTAGCCCTAGGCACAGACTGTGGAAAATCACTTTCATTGAGAGGGGTTCCCAAGCTTCTAAGAAATATCGAGTTCCGAAATACCAGCAAATATTTTTTCACCCAAACTTGATGATACTTGGTGGTAATGTTCCGCACACAAATCCCACTTGGCTAACCAATTTTTGTTCATCTAAGATGAAGCATTCGCGTACAGTAGCAGTTTTTATATTTAGGTTTCCCTCTGTTCTCTCCTATATAGACAGATGAATTTGGAACTCTAAATCAAACATGGTTTGTAGTAGCTCTTTGAAATTTGTCAAAATAAAGGAGTTCTCAGTTTTTTCTCTATGGTTTGTTTCCTCTTAAAGTAGCCCTAGGCACAGACTCGGAAAGTACTTTCATTGAGATTGGTTGCCAAGCTTCTAAGAAATAACGAGTTTCCGAAATACCAGCAAATATTTCTTCACCCAATCTTGATGATACTTGTTGGTAGTGATCAGTACACAAATCCCACTTGCCTCACCAAATTTTGTTCTTCTAGGGTGAAGCGTTCGTCTACAGTAGCAGTTTAATATTTAGGTTTATCTCTGTTCTCTCCTATATAGATAGATGAATTGGAACTCTAAATCCAACGTGGTTTGCAGTAGCCCTTTGAAACTTGGCAAAATAAAGGAGTTCTCAGTTTTGTCTCTATGGTTTGTTTCCTTTTAAAGTAGCCCTAGGCACAGACTGTGGAAAGCACTTTCATTGAGATGGGTTGTCAAGCTTCTAAGAAATAACGAGTTTCCGAAATACCAGCAAATATTTTTAACACAATCTTGTTCATACTTGGTGGTAATGATCAGTACACAAATCCCACTTGGCTCACCAAATTTTGTTCTTCTAGGTTGAAGCGTTCGTCTACAGTAGCAGTTTTTATATTTAGGTTTCCCTCTGTTCTCTCCTATATAGACAGATGAATTTGGAACTCTAAATCCAACATGGTTTGTAGTAGCTGTTTGAAACTTGTCAAAATAAAGGAGTTCTCAGTTTTGTCTCTATGGTTTGTTTCCTCTTAAAGTAGCCCTAGGCACAGACTGTGGAAAGTACTTTCATTGAGATTGGTTGCCAAGCTTCTAAGAAATAACGAGTTTCCGAAATACCAGCAAATATTTCTTCACCCAATCTTGATGATACTTGTTGGTAGTGATCAGTACACAAATTCCACTTGCCTCACCAAATTGTGTTCTTCTAGGTTGAAGCATTCGTCTACAGTAGCAGTTTTATATTTAGGTTTCTCTCTGTTCTCTCCTATATAGATAGATGAATTTGGAACTCTAAATCCAACATGGTTTGCAGTAGCTCTTTGAAACTTGACAAAATAAAAGAGTTCTCAGATTTGTCTCTATGGTTTGTTTCCTCTTCAAGTAGCCCTAGGCACAGACTGTGGAAAGCACTTTCATTGAGATGGGTTGTCAAGCTTCAAAGAAATAACGAGTTTCCGAAATACCAGCAAATATTTTTCACACAATCTTGTTGATACTTGGTGGTAATGATCAGTACACAAATCCCACTTGGTTCACCAAATTTTGTTCTTCTAGGTTGAAGCGTTCGTCTACAGTAGCAGTTTTTATATTTAGGTTTCTCTCTGTTCTCTTCAATATAGATAGATGAATTTGGAACTCTAAATCCCACCTGGTTTGTAGTAGCTCTTTGAAACTTGACAAAATAAAGGAGTTCTCAGATTTGTCTCTATGGTTTGTTTCCTCTTCAAGTAGCCCTAGGCACAGACTGTGGAAAAACACTTTCATTGAGAGGGGTTGCCAAGCTTCTAAGAAATAACGAGTTTCCGAAATACCAGCAAATATTTTTTCACCCAATCTTGATGATACTTGGTGGTAATGATCAGTACACAAATCCCACTTGGCTCACCAAATTTAGTTCTTCTAGGTTGAAGCGTTCGTGTACAGTAGCAGTTTTATATTTAGGTTTCCCTATGTTCTCTCCTATACAGATACATGAATTTGGAACTCTAAATCCAACATGGTTTGTAGTAGCTCTTTGAAACTTGACAAAATAAAGGAGTTCTCAGTTTTGTCTCTATGGTTTGTTTCCTCTTCATGTAGCCCTAAGAACAAACTGTGGAAAAGCACTTTCATTGAGAGGGGTTGCCAAGCTTCTAAGAAATAACGAGTTTCCGAAATACCAGCAAATATTTTTTCACCCAATCTTGATGATACGTGGTGGTAATGATAAGTACACAAGTCCCACTTGGCTCACCAAATTTTGTTCTTCTAGGTTGAAGCGTTCGTCTACAGTAGCAGTTTTTATATTTAGGTTTCACTCTGTTCTCTCATATATAGATAGATAAATTTGGAACTCTAAATCCAAAATGGTTTGTAGTAGCTCTTTGAAACTTGACAAAATAAAGGAGTTCTCAGTTTTGTCTCTATGGTTTGTTTCCTCTTCAAGTAGCCCTAGGCACAGACTGTGGAAAGCACTTTCATTGAGATGGGTTGTCAAGCTTCTAAGAAATAACGAGTTTCCAAAATAGCAGCAAATATTTTTTCACACAATCTTGTTGATTCTTGGTGGTAATGATCAGTACACAAATCCCACTTGGCTCACCAAATTTTGTCTTCTAGGTTGAAGCGTTCGTCTACAGTAGCAGTTTTTATATTTAGGTTTCTCTCTGTTCTCTCCTATATAGATAGATGAATTTGGAACTCTAAATCCAACATGGTTTGTAGTAGCTGTTTGAAACTTGACAAAATAAAGGAGTACTCAGATTTGTCACTATGTTTTGTTTCCTCTTCAAGTAGCCCTAGGCACAGACTGTGGAAAAGCACTTTCATTGAAAGGGGTTGCCAAGCTTCTAAGAAATAACGAGTTTCGGAAATACCAGCAAATATTTTTTCACCCAAACTTGATGATACTTGGTGGTAATGATCAGTATACAAATCCCACTTGGCTTACCAAATTTTGTTCTTCTACGTTGAAGCGTTCGTCTACAGTAGCAGTATTTATATTTAGGTCTCCCTCTGTTCTCTCCTATATAGATATATGAATTTGGAACTCTAAATCCAACATGCTTTGTAGTAGCTCCTTGAAACTTGACAAAATAAAGAGTTCTCAGTTTTGTCTCTATGGTTTGTTTCCTCTTCAAGTAGCCCTAGGCACAGACTGTGGAAAAGCACTTTCATTGAGAGGGGTTGCCAAGCTTCTATGAAATAATGAGTTTCCGAAATACCAGCAAATATTTTTTCGCCCAATCTTGATGATACTTGTTGCTAATGATCAGTACACAAATCCCACTTTGCTCACCAAATTTAGTTCTTCTAGGTTGAAGCGTTCCTGTACAGTAGCAGTTTTATATTTAGGTTTCCCTCTGTTCTCTCCTATATAGACAGATGAATTTGGAACTCTAAATCCAACATGGTTTGTAGTAGCTGTTTGAAACTTGACAAAATAAAGGAGTTCTCAGTTTTGTCTCTATGGTTTGTTTCCTCTTAAAGTAGTCCTATGCACAGACTGTGGAAAAGCACTTTCATTGAGAGGGTTTGCCAAGCTTCTAAGAAATAACGAGTTTCCGAAATACCAGCAAATATTTTTTCACCCAAACTTGATGATACTTGGTGGTAATGATTAGTATACAAATCGCACTTGGCTTACCAAATTTTGTTCTTCTAGGTTGAAGCGTTCGTCTACAGTAGCAGTTTTTATATTTATGTTTCCCTCTGTTCTCTCCTATATAGATAGATGAATTTAGAACTCTAAATCCAACATGCTTTGTAGTAGCTCCTTGAAACTTGACAAAATAAAGGAGTTCTCAGTTTTGTCGGTATGGTTTGTTTTCTCTTCAAGTAGCCCTAGGCACAGACTGTGGAAAAACACTTTCATTGAGAGGGGTTGCCAAGCTTCTAAGAAATAACGAGTTTCCGAAATACCAGCAAATATTTTTTCACCCAATCTTGATGATACGTGATGGTAATGAAAAGTACACAAATCCCACTTGGCTCACCAAATTTTGTTTTGCTACGTTGAAGCCTTCGTTTACAGTAGCAGTTTTTATTTTCAGGTTTCACTCTGTTCTCTCCTATATAGATAGATGAATTTGGAACTCTAAATCCAACATGGTTTGTAGTAGCTCTTTGAAACTTGGCAAAATAAAGGAGTTGTCAGTTTTGTCTCTATGGTTTGTTTCCTTTTAAAGTAGCCCTAGGCACAGACTGTGGAAAGCACTTTCATTGAGATGGGTTGTCAAGCTTCTAAGAAATAACGAGTTTCCGAAATACCAGCAAATATTTTTCACACAATCTTGTTGATACTTGGTGGTAATGATCAGTACACAAATCCCACTTGGCTCACCAAATTTTGTTCTTCTAGGTTGAAGCGTTCGTCTACAGTAGCAGTTTTTATATTTAGGTTTCTCTCTGTTCTCTCCTATATAGATAGATGAATTTGGAACTCTAAATCCAACATGGTTTGTAGTAGCTCTTTGAACCTTGACAAAATAAAGGAGTTCTCAGATTTGTCTCTATGGTTTGTTTCCTCTTCAAGTAGCCCTAGGCGCAGACTGTGGAAAAACACTTTCATTGAGAGGTTTTGCCAAGCTTCTAAGAAATAACGAGTTTCCGAAAAACCAGCAAATATTTTTTCACCCAATCTTGATGATACGTGATGGTAATGAAAAGTACACAAATCCCACTTGGCTTACCAAATTTAGTTCTTCTAGGTTGAAGCGTTCGTGTACAGTAGCAGTTTTTATATTTAGGTTTCCCTCTGTTCTCTCCTATATAGATAGATGAATTTGGAACTCTAAATCCAACATGGTTTGTAGTAGCTCTTTGAAACTTGGCAAAATAAAGGAGTTCTCAGTTTTGTCTCTATGGTTTGTTTCCTTTTAAAGTAGCCCTAGGCACAGACTGTGGAAAGCACTTTCATTGAGATGGGTTGTCAAGCTTCTAAGAAATAACGAGTTTCCGAAATACCAGCAAATATTTTTCACACAATCTTGTTGATACTTGGTGGTAATGATCAGTACACAAATCCCACTTGGCTCACCAAATATTGTTCTTCTAGGTTGAAGCGTTCGTCTACAGTAGCAGTTTTTATATTTAGGTTTCTCTCTGTTCTCTCCTATATAGATAGATGAATTTGGAATTCTAAATCCAACATGGTTTGTAGTAGCTCTTTGAACCTTGACAAAATAAAGGAGTTCTCAGATTTGTCTCTATGGTTTGTTTCCTCTTCAAGTAGCCCTAGGCGCAGACTGTGGAAAAACACTTTCATTGAGAGGTTTTGCCAAGCTTCTAAGAAATAACGAGTTTCCGAAAAACCAGCAAATATTTTTTCACCCAATCTTGATGATACGTGATGGTAATGAAAAGTACACAAATCCCACTTGGCTTACCAAATTTAGTTCTTCTAGGTTGAAGCGTTCATGTACAGTAGCAGTTTTTATATTTAGGTTTCCCTCTTTTCTCTCCTATATAGATAGATGAATTTGGAACTCTAAATCCAACATGGTTTGTAGTAGCTCTTTGAAACTTGGCAAAATAAAGGAGTTCTCAGTTTTGTTTCTATGGTTTGTTTCCTTTTAAAGTAGCCCTAGGCACAGACTGTGGAAAGCACTTTCATTGAGAGGGGTTGCCAAGCTTCTAAGAAATAACGAGTTTCCGAAAAACCAGCAAATATTTTTTCACCCAATCTTGATGATACTTGGTGGTAATGATCAGTACACAAATCCCACTTGGCTCACCAAATTTAGTTCTTCTAGGTTGAAGCGTTCGTGTACAGTAGCAGTTTTTATATTTAGGTTTCCCTATGTTCTCTCCTATACAGATACATGAATTTGGAACTCTAAATCCAACATGGTTTGTAGTAGCTCTTTGAAACTTGACAAAATAAAGGAGTTCTCAGATTTGTCTCTATGGTTTGTTTCCTCTTCATGTAGCCCTAAGAACAAACTGTGGAAAAGCACTTTCATTGAGAGGGGTTGCCAAGCTTCTAAGAAATAACGAGTTTCCGAAATACCAGCAAATATTTTTTCACCCAATCTTGATGATACGTGGTGGTAATGATAAGCACACAAGTCCCACTTGGCTCACCAAATTTTGTTCTTCTAGGTTGAAGCGTTCGTCTACAGTAGCAGTTTTTATATTTAGGTTTCACTCTGTTCTCTCATATATAGATAGATAAATTTGGAACTCTAAATCCAAAATGGTTTGTAGTAGCTCTTTGAAACTTGACAAAATAAAGGAGTTCTCAGTTTTGTCTCTATGGTTTGTTTCCTCTTCAAGTAGCCCTAGGCACAGACTGTGGAAAGCACTTTCATTGAGATGGGTTGTCAAGCTTCTAAGAAATAACGAGTTTCCGAAATAGCAGCAAATATTTTTTCACACAATCTTGTTGATTCTTGGTGGTAATGATCAGTACACAAATCCCACTTGGCTCACCAAATTTTGTCTTCTAGGTTGAAGCGTTCGTCTACAGTAGCAGTTTTTATATTTAGGTTTCTCTCTGTTCTCTCCTATATAGATAGATGAATTTGGAACTCTAAATCCAACATGGTTTGTAGTAGCTCTTTGAAACTTGGCAAAATAAAGGAGTTCTCAGTTTTGTCTCTATGGTTTGTTTCCTTTTAAAGTAGCCTAGGCACAGACTGTGGAAAGCACTTTCATTGAGATGGGTTGTCAAGCTTCTAAGAAATAACGAGTTTCCGAAATACCAGCAAATATTTTTCACACAATCTTGTTGATACTTGGTGGTAATGATCAGTACACAAATCCCACTTGGCTCACCAAATTTTGTTCTAGGTTGAAGCGTTCGTCTACAGTAGCAGTTTTTATATTTAGGTTTCTCTCTGTTCTCTCCTATATAGATAGATGAATTTGGAACTCTAAATCCAACATGGTTTGTAGTAGCTCTTTGAACCTTGACAAAATAAAGGAGTTCTCAGATTTGTCTCTATGGTTTGTTTCCTCTTCAAGTAGCCCTAGGCGCAGACTGTGGAAAAACACTTTCATTGAGAGGTTTTGCCAAGCTTCTAAGAAATAACGAGTTTCCGAAAAACCAGCAAATATTTTTTCACCCAATCTTGATGATACGTGATGGTAATGAAAAGTACACAAATCCCACTTGGCTTACCAAATTTAGTTCTTCTAGGTTGAAGCGTTCATGTACAGTAGCAGTTTTTATATTTAGGTTTCCCTCTTTTCTCTCCTATATAGATAGATGAATTTGGAACTCTAAATCCAACATGGTTTGTAGTAGCTCTTTGAAACTTGGCAAAATAAAGGAGTTCTCAGTTTTGTTTCTATGGTTTGTTTCCTTTTAAAGTAGCCCTAGGCACAGACTGTGGAAAGCACTTTCATTGAGAGGGGTTGCCAAGCTTCTAAGAAATAACGAGTTTCCGAAAAACCAGCAAATATTTTTTCACCCAATCTTGATGATACTTGGTGGTAATGATCAGTACACAAATCCCACTTGGCTCACCAAATTTAGTTCTTCTAGGTTGAAGCGTTCGTGTACAGTAGCAGTTTTTATATTTAGGTTTCCCTATGTTCTCTCCTATACAGATACATGAATTTGGAACTCTAAATCCAACATGGTTTGTAGTAGCTCTTTGAAACTTGACAAAATAAAGGAGTTCTCAGATTTGTCTCTATGGTTTGTTTCCTCTTCATGTAGCCCTAAGAACAAACTGTGGAAAAGCACTTTCATTGAGAGGGGTTGCCAAGCTTCTAAGAAATAACGAGTTCCGAAATACCAGCAAATATTTTTTCACCCAATCTTGATGATACTTGGTGGTAATGATCAGTACACAAATCCGACTTGGCTCACCAAATTTTGTTCTTCTAGGTTGAAGCGTTCGTCTACAGTAGCAGTTTTTATATTTAGGTTTCCCTCTGTTCTCTCCTATATAGATAGATGAATTTGGGAACTCTAAATCCAACATGGTTTGTAGTAGCTCTTTGAAACTTGGCAAATAAAGGAGTTCTCAGTTTTGTCTCTATGGTTTGTTTCCTTTTAAAGTAGCCCTAGGCACAGACTGTGGAAAGCACTTTCATTGAGATGGGTTGTCAAGCTTCTAAGAAATAACGAGTTTCCGAAATACCAGCAAATATTTTTCACACAATCTTGTTGATACTTGGTGGTAATGATCAGTACACAAATCCCACTTGGCTCACCAAATTTTGTTCTTCTAGGTTGAAGCGTTCGTCTACAGTAGCAGTTTTTATATTTAGGTTTCTCTCTGTTCTCTCCTATATAGATAGATGAATTTGGAATTCTAAATCCAACATGGTTTGTAGTAGCTCTTTGAACCTTGACAAAATAAAGGAGTTCTCAGATTTGTCTCTATGGTTTGTTTCCTCTTCAAGTAGCCCTAGGCGCAGACTGTGGAAAAACACTTTCATTGAGAGGTTTTGCCAAGCTTCTAAGAAATAACGAGTTTCCGAAAAACCAGCAAATATTTTTTCACCCAATCTTGATGATACGTGATGGTAATGAAAAGTACACAAATCCCACTTGGCTTACCAAATTTAGTTCTTCTAGGTTGAAGCGTTCATGTACAGTAGCAGTTTTTATATTTAGGTTTCCCTCTTTTCTCTCCTATATAGATAGATGAATTTGGAACTCTAAATCCAACATGGTTTGTAGTAGCTCTTTGAAACTTGGCAAAATAAAGGAGTTCTCAGTTTTGTTTCTATGGTTTGTTTCCTTTTAAAGTAGCCCTAGGCACAGACTGTGGAAAGCACTTTCATTGAGAGGGGTTGCCAAGCTTCTAAGAAATAACGAGTTTCCGAAAAACCAGCAAATATTTTTTCACCCAATCTTGATGATACTTGGTGGTAATGATCAGTACACAAATCCCACTTGGCTCACCAAATTTAGTTCTTCTAGGTTGAAGCGTTCGTGTACAGTAGCAGTTTTTATATTTAGGTTTCCCTATGTTCTCTCCTATACAGATACATGAATTTGGAACTCTAAATCCAACATGGTTTGTAGTAGCTCTTTGAAACTTGACAAAATAAAGGAGTTCTCAGATTTGTCTCTATGGTTTGTTTCCTCTTCATGTAGCCCTAAGAACAAACTGTGGAAAAGCACTTTCATTGAGAGGGGTTGCCAAGCTTCTAAGAAATAACGAGTTTCCGAAATACCAGCAAATATTTTTTCACCCAATCTTGATGATACGTGGTGGTAATGATAAGCACACAAGTCCCACTTGGCTCACCAAATTTTGTTCTTCTAGGTTGAAGCGTTCGTCTACAGTAGCAGTTTTTATATTTAGGTTTCACTCTGTTCTCTCATATATAGATAGATAAATTTGGAACTCTAAATCCAAAATGGTTTGTAGTAGCTCTTTGAAACTTGACAAAATAAAGGAGTTCTCAGTTTTGTCTCTATGGTTTGTTTCCTCTTCAAGTAGCCCTAGGCACAGACTGTGGAAAGCACTTTCATTGAGATGGGTTGTCAAGCTTCTAAGAAATAACGAGTTTCCGAAATAGCAGCAAATATTTTTTCACACAATCTTGTTGATTCTTGGTGGTAATGATCAGTACACAAATCCCACTTGGCTCACCAAATTTTGTCTTCTAGGTTGAAGCGTTCGTCTACAGTAGCAGTTTTTATATTTAGGTTTCTCTCTGTTCTCTCCTATATAGATAGATGAATTTGGAACTCTAAATCCAACATGGTTTGTAGTAGCTCTTTGAAACTTGGCAAAATAAAGGAGTTCTCAGTTTTGTCTCTATGGTTTGTTTCCTTTTAAAGTAGCCCTAGGCACAGACTGTGGAAAGCACTTTCATTGAGATGGGTTGTCAAGCTTCTAAGAAATAACGAGTTTCCGAAATACCAGCAAATATTTTTCACACAATCTTGTTGATACTTGGTGGTAATGATCAGTACACAAATCCCACTTGGCTCACCAAATTTTGTTCTAGGTTGAAGCGTTCGTCTACAGTAGCAGTTTTTATATTTAGGTTTCTCTCTGTTCTCTCCTATATAGATAGATGAATTTGGAACTCTAAATCCAACATGGTTTGTAGTAGCTCTTTGAACCTTGACAAAATAAAGGAGTTCTCAGATTTGTCTCTATGGTTTGTTTCCTCTTCAAGTAGCCCTAGGCGCAGACTGTGGAAAAACACTTTCATTGAGAGGTTTTGCCAAGCTTCTAAGAAATAACGAGTTTCCGAAAAACCAGCAAATATTTTTTCACCCAATCTTGATGATACGTGATGGTAATGAAAAGTACACAAATCCCACTTGGCTTACCAAATTTAGTTCTTCTAGGTTGAAGCGTTCATGTACAGTAGCAGTTTTTATATTTAGGTTTCCCTCTTTTCTCTCCTATATAGATAGATGAATTTGGAACTCTAAATCCAACATGGTTTGTAGTAGCTCTTTGAAACTTGGCAAAATAAAGGAGTTCTCAGTTTTGTTTCTATGGTTTGTTTCCTTTTAAAGTAGCCCTAGGCACAGACTGTGGAAAGCACTTTCATTGAGAGGGGTTGCCAAGCTTCTAAGAAATAACGAGTTTCCGAAAAACCAGCAAATATTTTTTCACCCAATCTTGATGATACTTGGTGGTAATGATCAGTACACAAATCCCACTTGGCTCACCAAATTTAGTTCTTCTAGGTTGAAGCGTTCGTGTACAGTAGCAGTTTTTATATTTAGGTTTCCCTATGTTCTCTCCTATACAGATACATGAATTTGGAACTCTAAATCCAACATGGTTTGTAGTAGCTCTTTGAAACGTGACAAAATAAAGGAGTTCTCAGATTTGTCTCTATGGTTTGTTTCCTCTTCATGTAGCCCTAAGAACAAACTGTGGAAAAGCACTTTCATTGAGAGGGGTTGCCAAGCTTCTAAGAAATAACGAGTTTCCGAAATACCAGCAAATATTTTTTCACCCAATCTTGATGATACGTGGTGGTAATGATAAGCACACAAGTCCCACTTGGCTCACCAAATTTTGTTCTTCTAGGTTGAAGCGTTCGTCTACAGTAGCAGTTTTTATATTTAGGTTTCACTCTGTTCTCTCATATATAGATAGATAAATTTGGAACTCTAAATCCAAAATGGTTTGTAGTAGCTCTTTGAAACTTGACAAAATAAAGGAGTTCTCAGTTTTGTCTCTATGGTTTGTTTCCTCTTCAAGTAGCCCTAGGCACAGACTGTGGAAAGCACTTTCATTGAGATGGGTTGTCAAGCTTCTAAGAAATAACGAGTTTCCGAAATAGCAGCAAATATTTTTTCACACAATCTTGTTGATTCTTGGTGGTAATGATCAGTACACAAATCCCACTTGGCTCACCAAATTTTGTCTTCTAGGTTGAAGCGTTCGTCTACAGTAGCAGTTTTTATATTTAGGTTTCTCTCTGTTCTCTCCTATATAGATAGATGAATTTGGAACTCTAAATCCAACATGGTTTGCAGTAGCTCTTTGAAACTTGACAAAATAAAAGAGTTCTCAGATTTGTCTCTATGGTTTGTTTCCTCTTCAAGTAGCCCTAGGCACAGACTGTGGAAAGCACTTTCATTGAGATGGGTTGTCAAGCTTCAAAGAAATAACGAGTTTCCGAAATACCAGCAAATATTTTTCACACAATCTTGTTGATACTTGGTGGTAATGATCAGTACACAAATCCCACTTGGTTCACCAAATTTTGTTCTTCTAGGTTGAAGCGTTCGTCTACAGTAGCAGTTTTTATATTTAGGTTTCTCTCTGTTCTCTTCAATATAGATAGATGAATTTGGAACTCTAAATCCCACCTGGTTTGTAGTAGCTCTTTGAAACTTGACAAAATAAAGGAGTTCTCAGATTTGTCTCTATGGTTTGTTTCCTCTTCAAGTAGCCCTAGGCACAGACTGTGGAAAAACACTTTCATTGAGAGGGGTTGCCAAGCTTCTAAGAAATAACGAGTTTCCGAAATACCAGCAAATATTTTTTCACCCAATCTTGATGATACTTGGTGGTAATGATCAGTACACAAATCCCACTTGGCTCACCAAATTTAGTTCTTCTAGGTTGAAGCGTTCGTGTACAGTAGCAGTTTTTATATTTAGGTTTCCCTATGTTCTCTCCTATACAGATACATGAATTTGGAACTCTAAATCCAACATGGTTTGTAGTAGCTCTTTGAAACTTGACAAAATAAAGGAGTTCTCAGTTTTGTCTCTATGGTTTGTTTCCTCTTCATGTAGCCCTAAGAACAAACTGTGGAAAAGCACTTTCATTGAGAGGGGTTGCCAAGCTTCTAAGAAATAACGAGTTTCCGAAATACCAGCAAATATTTTTTCACCCAATCTTGATGATACGTGGTGGTAATGATAAGTACACAAGTCCCACTTGGCTCACCAAATTTTGTTCTTCTAGGTTGAAGCGTTCGTCTACAGTAGCAGTTTTTATATTTAGGTTTCACTCTGTTCTCTCATATATAGATAGATAAATTTGGAACTCTAAATCCAAAATGGTTTGTAGTAGCTCTTTGAAACTTGACAAAATAAAGGAGTTCTCAGTTTTGTCTCTATGGTTTGTTTCCTCTTCAAGTAGCCCTAGGCACAGACTGTGGAAAGCACTTTCATTGAGATGGGTTCTCAAGCTTCTAAGAAATAACGAGTTTCCGAAATAGCAGCAAATATTTTTTCACACAATCTTGTTGATTCTTGGTGGTAATGATCAGTACACAAATCCCACTTGGCTCACCAAATTTTGTCTTCTAGGTTGAAGCGTTCGTCTACAGTAGCAGTTTTTATATTTAGGTTTCTCTCTGTTCTCTCCTATATAGATAGATGAATTTGGAACTCTAAATCCAACATGGTTTGTAGTAGCTGTTTGAAACTTGACAAAATAAAGGAGTACTCAGATTTGTCACTATGTTTTGTTTCCTCTTCAAGTAGCCCTAGGCACAGACTGTGGAAAAGCACTTTCATTGAAAGGGGTTGCCAAGCTTCTAAGAAATAACGAGTTTCGGAAATACCAGCAAATATTTTTTCACCCAAACTTGATGATACTTGGTGGTAATGATCAGTATACAAATCCCACTTGGCTTACCAAATTTTGTTCTTCTACGTTGAAGCGTTCGTCTACAGTAGCAGTATTTATATTTAGGTCTCCCTCTGTTCTCTCCTATATAGATATATGAATTTGGAACTCTAAATCCAACATGCTTTGTAGTAGCTCCTTGAAACTTGACAAAATAAAGGAGTTCTCAGTTTTGTCTCTATGGTTTGTTTCCTCTTCAAGTAGCCCTAGGCACAGACTGTGGAAAAGCACTTTCATTGAGAGGGGTTGCCAAGCTTCTATGAAATAATGAGTTTCCGAAATACCAGCAAATATTTTTTCGCCCAATCTTGATGATACTTGTTGCTAATGATCAGTACACAAATCCCACTTTGCTCACCAAATTTAGTTCTTCTAGGTTGAAGCGTTCCTGTACAGTAGCAGTTTTATATTTAGGTTTCCCTCTGTTCTCTCCTATATAGACAGATGAATTTGGAACTCTAAATCCAACATGGTTTGTAGTAGCTGTTTGAAACTTGACAAAATAAAGGAGTTCTCAGTTTTGTCTCTATGGTTTGTTTCCTCTTAAAGTAGTCCTATGCACAGACTGTGGAAAAGCACTTTCATTGAGAGGGTTTGCCAAGCTTCTAAGAAATAACGAGTTTCCGAAATACCAGCAAATATTTTTTCACCCAAACTTGATGATACTTGGTGGTAATGATTAGTATACAAATCGCACTTGGCTTACCAAATTTTGTTCTTCTAGGTTGAAGCGTTCGTCTACAGTAGCAGTTTTTATATTTATGTTTCCCTCTGTTCTCTCCTATATAGATAGATGAATTTAGAACTCTAAATCCAACATGCTTTGTAGTAGCTCCTTGAAACTTGACAAAATAAAGGAGTTCTCAGTTTTGTCGGTATGGTTTGTTTTCTCTTCAAGTAGCCCTAGGCACAGACTGTGGAAAAACACTTTCATTGAGAGGGGTTGCCAAGCTTCTAAGAAATAACGAGTTTCCGAAATACCAGCAAATATTTTTTCACCCAATCTTGATGATACGTGATGGTAATGAAAAGTACACAAATCCCACTTGGCTCACCAAATTTTGTTTTGCTACGTTGAAGCCTTCGTTTACAGTAGCAGTTTTTATTTTCAGGTTTCACTCTGTTCTCTCCTATATAGATAGATGAATTTGGAACTCTAAATCCAACATGGTTTGTAGTAGCTCTTTGAAACTTGGCAAAATAAAGGAGTTGTCAGTTTTGTCTCTATGGTTTGTTTCCTTTTAAAGTAGCCCTAGGCACAGACTGTGGAAAGCACTTTCATTGAGATGGGTTGTCAAGCTTCTAAGAAATAACGAGTTTCCGAAATACCAGCAAATATTTTTCACACAATCTTGTTGATACTTGGTGGTAATGATCAGTACACAAATCCCACTTGGCTCACCAAATTTTGTTCTTCTAGGTTGAAGCGTTCGTCTACAGTAGCAGTTTTTATATTTAGGTTTCTCTCTGTTCTCTCCTATATAGATAGATGAATTTGGAACTCTAAATCCAACATGGTTTGTAGTAGCTCTTTGAACCTTGACAAAATAAAGAAGTTCTCAGATTTGTCTCTATGGTTTGTTTCCTCTTCAAGTAGCCCTAGGCGCAGACTGTGGAAAAACACTTTCATTGAGAGGTTTTGCCAAGCTTCTAAGAAATAACGAGTTTCCGAAAAACCAGCAAATATTTTTTCACCCAATCTTGATGATACGTGATGGTAATGAAAAGTACACAAATCCCACTTGGCTTACCAAATTTAGTTCTTCTAGGTTGAAGCGTTCGTGTACAGTAGCAGTTTTTATATTTAGGTTTCCCTCTGTTCTCTCCTATATAGATAGATGAATTTGGAACTCTAAATCCAACATGGTTTGTAGTAGCTCTTTGAAACTTGGCAAAATAAAGGAGTTCTCAGTTTTGTCTCTATGGTTTGTTTCCTTTTAAAGTAGCCCTAGGCACAGACTGTGGAAAGCACTTTCATTGAGATGGGTTGTCAAGCTTCTAAGAAATAACGAGTTTCCGAAATACCAGCAAATATTTTTCACACAATCTTGTTGATACTTGGTGGTAATGATCAGTACACAAATCCCACTTGGCTCACCAAATTTTGTTCTTCTAGGTTGAAGCGTTCGTCTACAGTAGCAGTTTTTATATTTAGGTTTCTCTCTGTTCTCTCCTATATAGATAGATGAATTTGGAACTCTAAATCCAACATGGTTTGTAGTAGCTCTTTGAACCTTGACAAAATAAAGGAGTTCTCAGATTTGTCTCTATGGTTTGTTTCCTCTTCAAGTAGCCCTAGGCGCAGACTGTGGAAAAACACTTTCATTGAGAGGTTTTGCCAAGCTTCTAAGAAATAACGAGTTTCCGAAAAACCAGCAAATATTTTTTCACCCAATCTTGATGATACGTGATGGTAATGAAAAGTACACAAATCCCACTTGGCTTACCAAATTTAGTTCTTCTAGGTTGAAGCGTTCATGTACAGTAGCAGTTTTTATATTTAGGTTTCCCTCTTTTCTCTCCTATATAGATAGATGAATTTGGAACTCTAAATCCAACATGGTTTGTAGTAGCTCTTTGAAACTTGGCAAAATAAAGGAGTTCTCAGTTTTGTTTCTATGGTTTGTTTCCTTTTAAAGTAGCCCTAGGCACAGACTGTGGAAAGCACTTTCATTGAGAGGGGTTGCCAAGCTTCTAAGAAATAACGAGTTTCCGAAAAACCAGCAAATATTTTTTCACCCAATCTTGATGATACTTGGTGGTAATGATCAGTACACAAATCCCACTTGGCTCACCAAATTTAGTTCTTCTAGGTTGAAGCGTTCGTGTACAGTAGCAGTTTTTATATTTAGGTTTCCCTATGTTCTCTCCTATACAGATACATGAATTTGGAACTCTAAATCCAACATGGTTTGTAGTAGCTCTTTGAAACTTGACAAAATAAAGGAGTTCTCAGATTTGTCTCTATGGTTTGTTTCCTCTTCATGTAGCCCTAAGAACAAACTGTGGAAAAGCACTTTCATTGAGAGGGGTTGCCAAGCTTCTAAGAAATAACGAGTTTCCGAAATACCAGCAAATATTTTTTCACCCAATCTTGATGATACGTGGTGGTAATGATAAGCACACAAGTCCCACTTGGCTCACCAAATTTTGTTCTTCTAGGTTGAAGCGTTCGTCTACAGTAGCAGTTTTTATATTTAGGTTTCACTCTGTTCTCTCATATATAGATAGATAAATTTGGAACTCTAAATCCAAAATGGTTTGTAGTAGCTCTTTGAAACTTGACAAAATAAAGGAGTTCTCAGTTTTGTCTCTATGGTTTGTTTCCTCTTCAAGTAGCCCTAGGCACAGACTGTGGAAAGCACTTTCATTGAGATGGGTTGTCAAGCTTCTAAGAAATAACGAGTTTCCGAAATAGCAGCAAATATTTTTTCACACAATCTTGTTGATTCTTGGTGGTAATGATCAGTACACAAATCCCACTTGGCTCACCAAATTTTGTCTTCTAGGTTGAAGCGTTCGTCTACAGTAGCAGTTTTTATATTTAGGTTTCTCTCTGTTCTCTCCTATATAGATAGATGAATTTGGAACTCTAAATCCAACATGGTTTGTAGTAGCTGTTTGAAACTTGACAAAATAAAGGAGTTCTCAGATTTGTCACTATGTTTTGTTTCCTCTTCAAGTAGCCCTAGGCACACACTGTGGAAAAGCACTTTCATTGAAAGGGGTTGCCAAGCTTCTAAGAAATAACGAGTTTCGGAAATACCAGCAAATATTTTTTCACCCAAACTTGATGATACTTGGTGGTAATGATCAGTATACAAATCCCACTTGGCTTACCAAATTTTGTTCTTCTACGTTGAAGCGTTCGTCTACAGTAGCAGTATTTATATTTAGGTCTCCCTCTGTTCTCTCCTATATAGATATATGAATTTGGAACTCTAAATCCAACATGCTTTGTAGTAGCTCCTTGAAACTTGACAAAATAAAGGAGTTCTCAGTTTTGTCTCTATGGTTTGTTTCCTCTTCAAGTAGCCCCAGGCACAGACTGTGGAAAAGCACTTTCATTGAGAGGGGTTGCCAAGCTTCTATGAAATAATGAGTTTCCGAAATACCAGCAAATATTTTTTCGCCCAATCTTGATGATACTTGTTGCTAATGATCAGTAGACAAATCCCACTTTGCTCACCAAATTTAGTTCTTCTAGGTTGAAGCATTCCTGTACAGTAGCAGTTTTATATTTAGGTTTCCCTCTGTTCTCTCCTATATAGACAGATGAATTTGGAACTCTAAATCCAACATGGTTTGTAGTAGCTGTTTGAAACTTGACAAAATAAAGGAGTTCTCAGTTTTGTCTCTATGGTTTGTTTCCTCTTAAAGTAGTCCTATGCACAGACTGTGGAAAGCACTTTCATTGAGATTGGTTGCCAAGCTTCTAAGAAATAACGAGTTTCCGAAATACCAGCAAATATTTCTTCACCCAATCTTGATGATACTTGGTGGTAGTGATCAGTACACAAATCCCACTTGCCTCATAAATTTTGTTCTTCTAGGTTGAAGTGTTCGTCTACAGTAGCAGTTTTATATTTAGGTTTCTCTCTGTTCTCTCCTATATAGATAGATGAATTTGGAACTCTAAATCCAACGTGGTTTGCAGTAGCTATTTGAAACTTGACAAAATAAAGGAGTTCTCAGATTTGTCTCTATGGTTTGTTTCCTCTTCAAGTAGCCCTAGGCACAGACTGTGGAAAAGCACTTTCATTGAGAGGGTTTGCCAAGCTTCTAAGAAATAACGAGTTTCCGAAATACCAGCAAATATTTTTTCACCCAAACTTGATGATACTTGGTGGTAATGATTAGTATACAAATCGCACTTGGCTTACCAAATTTTGTTCTTCTAGGTTGAAGCGTTCGTCTACAGTAGCAGTTTTTATATTTATGTTTCCCTCTGTTCTCTCCTATATAGATAGATGAATTTAGAACTCTAAATCCAACATGCTTTGTAGTAGCTCCTTGAAACTTGACAAAATAAAGGATTTCTCAGTTTTGTCGGTATGGTTTGTTTCCTCTTCAAGTAGCCCTAGACACAGACTGTGGAATAACACTTTCATTGAGAGGGGTTGCCAAGCTTCTAAGAAATAACGAGTTTCCGAAATACCAGCAAATATTTTTTCACCCAATCTTGATGATACGTGATGGTAATGAAAAGTACACAAATCCCACTTGGCTCACCAAATTTTGTTTTGCTACGTTGAAGCCTTCGTTTACAGTAGCAGTTTTTATTTTCAGGTTTCACTCTGTTCTCTCCTATATAGATAGATGAATTTGGAACTCTAAATCCAACATGGTTTGTAGTAGCTCTTTGAAACTTGGCAAAATAAAGGAGTTCTCAGTTTTGTCTCTATGGTTTGTTTCCTTTTAAAGTAGCCCTAGGCACAGACTGTGGAAAGCACTTTCATTGAGATGGGTTGTCAAGCTTCTAAGAAATAACGAGTTTCCGAAATACCAGCAAATATTTTTCACACAATCTTGTTGATACTTGGTGGTAATGATCAGTACACAAATCCCACTTGGCTCACCAAATTTTGTTCTTCTAGGTTGAAGCGTTCGTCTACAGTAGCAGTTTTTATATTTAGGTTTCTCTCTGTTCTCTCCTATATAGATAGATGAATTTGGAACTCTAAATCCAACATGGTTTGTAGTAGCTCTTTGAACCTTGACAAAATAAAGGAGTTCTCAGATTTGTCTCTATGGTTTGTTTCCTCTTCAAGTAGCCCTAGGCGCAGACTGTGGAAAAACACTTTCATTGAGAGGTTTTGCCAAGCTTCTAAGAAATAACGAGTTTCCGAAAAACCAGCAAATATTTTTTCACCCAATCTTGATGATACGTGATGGTAATGAAAAGTACACAAATCCCACTTGGCTTACCAAATTTAGTTCTTCTAGGTTGAAGCGTTCGTGTACAGTAGCAGTTTTATATTTAGGTTTCCCTCTGTTCTCTCCTATATAGATAGATGAATTTGGAACTCTAAATACAACATGGTTTGTAGTAGCTCTTTGAAACTTGGCAAAATAAAGGAGTTCTCAGTTTTGTCTCTATGGTTTGTTTCCTTTTAAAGTAGCCCTAGGCACAGACTGTGGAAAGCACTTTCATTGAGATGGGTTGTCAAGCTTCTAAGAAATAACGAGTTTCCGAAATACCAGCAAATATTTTTCACACAATCTTGTTGATACTTGGTGGTAATGATCAGTACACAAATCCCACTTGGCTCACCAAATTTTGTTCTTCTAGGTTGAAGCGTTCGTCTACAGTAGCAGTTTTTATATTTAGGTTTCTCTCTGTTCTCTCCTATATAGATAGATGAATTTGGAACTCTAAATCCAACATGGTTTGTAGTAGCTCTTTGAACCTTGACAAAATAAAGGAGTTCTCAGATTTGTCTCTATGGTTTGTTTCCTCTTCAAGTAGCCCTAGGCGCAGACTGTGGAAAAACACTTTCATTGAGAGGTTTTGCCAAGCTTCTAAGAAATAACGAGTTTCCGAAAAACCAGCAAATATTTTTTCACCCAATCTTGATGATACGTGATGGTAATGAAAAGTACACAAATCCCACTTGGCTTACCAAATTTAGTTCTTCTAGGTTGAAGCGTTCGTGTACAGTAGCAGTTTTTATATTTAGGTTTCCCTCTGTTCTCTCCTATATAGATAGATGAATTTGGAACTCTAAATCCAACATGGTTTGTAGTAGCTCTTTGAAACTTGGCAAAATAAAGGAGTTCTCAGTTTTGTTTCTATGGTTTGTTTCCTTTTAAAGTAGCCCTAGGCACAGACTGTGGAAAGCACTTTCATTGAGATGGGATGTCAAGCTTCTAAGAAATAACGAGTTTCCGAAATACCAGCAAATATTTTTCACACAATCTTGTTGATACTTGGTGGTAATGATCAGTACACAAATCCCACTTGACTCACCAAATTTTGTTCTTCTAGGTTGAAGCGTTCGTCTACAGTAACAGTTTTTATGTTTAGGTTTCTCTCTGTTCTCTCCTATATAGATAGATGAATTTGGAACTCTAAATCCAACATGGTTTGTAGTAGCTCTTTGAAACTTGACAAAATAAAGGAGTTCTCAGATTTGTCTCTATGGTTTGTTTCCTCTTCAAGTAGCCCTAGGCACAGACTGTGGAAAGCACTTTCATTGAGATGGGTTGTCAAGCTTCTACGAAATAACGAGTCTCCGAAATACCAGCAAATATTTTTCACACAATCTTGTTGATACTTGGTGGTAATGATCAGTACACAAATCCCACTTGGCTCACCAAATTTTGTTCCAGGTTGAAGCATTCGTCTACAGTAGCAGTTTTTATATTTAGGTTTCTCTCTGTTCTCTCCTATATAGATAGATGAATTTGGAACTCTAAATCCAACATGGTTTGTAGTAGCTCTTTGAAACTTGACAAAATAAAGGAGGTCTCAGATTTGTCTCTATGGTTTGTTTCCTTTTCAAGTAGCCCTAGGCACAGACTGTGGAAAATCACTTTCATTGAGAGGGGTTCCCAAGCTTCTAAGAAATATCGAGTTCTGAAATACCAGCAAATATTTTTTCACCCAAACTTGATGATACTTGGTGGTAATGATCCGCACACAAATCCCACTTGGCTAACCAATTTTTGTTCATCTAAGATGAAGCATTCGCGTACAGTAGCAGTTTTTATATTTAGGTTTAACTCTGTTCTCTCCTATATAGACAGATGAATTTGGAACTCTAAATCAAACATGGTTTGTAGTAGCTCTTTGAAATTTGTCAAAATAAAGGAGTTCTCAGTTTTTTCTCTATGGTTTGTTTCCTCTTAAAGTAGCCCTAGGCACAGACTCGGAAAGTACTTTCATTGAGATTGGTTGCCAAGCTTCTAAGAAATAACGAGTTTCCGAAATACCAGCAAATATTTCTTCACCCAATCTTGATGATACTTGTCTGTAGTGATCAGTACACAAATCCCACTTGCCTCACCAAATTTTGTTCTTCTAGGGTGAAGCGTTCGTCTACAGTAGCAGTTTAATATTTAGGTTTCTCTCTGTTCTCTCCTATATAGATAGATGAATTTGGAACTCTAAATCCAACGTGGTTTGCAGTAGCCCTTTGAAACTTGGCAAAATAAAGGAGTTCTCAGTTTTGTCTCTATGGTTTGTTTCCTTTTAAAGTAGCCCTAGGCACAGACTGTGGAAAGCACTTTCATTGAGATGGGTTGTCAAGCTTCTAAGAAATAACGAGTTTCCGAAATACCAGCAAATATTTTTAACACAATCTTGTTCATACTTGGTGGTAATGATCAGTACACAAATCCCACTTGGCTCACCAAATTTTGTTCTTCTAGGTTGAAGCGTTCGTCTACAGTAGCAGTTTTTATATTTAGGTTTCCCTCTGTTCTCTCCTACATAGACAGATGAATTTGGAACTCTAAATCCAACATGGTTTGTAGTAGCTGTTTGAAACTTGTCAAAATAAAGGAGTTCTCAGTTTTGTCTCTATGGTTTGTTTCCTCTTAAAGTAGCCCTAGGCACAGACTGTGGAAAGTACTTTCATTGAGATTGGTTGCCAAGCTTCTAAGAAATAACGAGTTTCCGAAATACCAGCAAATATTTCTTCACCCAATCTTGATGATACTTGTTGGTAGTGATCAGTACACAAATTCCACTTGCCTCACCAAATTGTGTTCTTCTAGGTTGAAGCGTTCGTCTACAGTAGCAGTTTTATATTTAGGTTTCTCTCTGTTCTCTCCTATATAGATAGATGAATTTGGAACTCTAAATCCAACATGGTTTGCAGTAGCTCTTTGAAACTTGACAAAATAAAAGAGTTCTCAGATTTGTCTCTATGGTTTGTTTCCTCTTCAGGTAGCCCTAGGCACAGACTGTGGAAAGCACTTTCATTGAGATGGGTTGTCAAGCTTCAAAGAAATAACGAGTTTCCGAAATACCAGCAAATATTTTTCACACAATCTTGTTGATACTTGGTGGTAATGATCAGTACACAAATCCCACTTGGCTCACCAAATTTTGTTCTTCTAGGTTGAAGCGTTCGTCTACAGTAGCAGTTTTTATATTTAGGATTCTCTCTGTTCTCTTCAATAGAGATAGATGAATTTGGAACTCTAAATCCCACCTGGTTTGTAGTAGCTCTTTGAAACTTGACAAAATAAAGGAGTTCTCAGATTTGTCTCTATGGTTTGTTTCCTCTTCAAGTAGCCCTAGGCACAGACTGTGGAAAAACACTTTCATTGAGAGGGGTTGCCAAGCTTCTAAGAAATAACGAGTTTCCGAAATACCAGCAAATATTTTTTCACCCAATCTTGATGATACTTGGTGGTAATGATCAGTACACACATCCCACTTGGCTCACCAAATTTAGTTCTTCTAGGTTGAAGCGTTCGTGTACAGTAGCAGTTTTTATATTTAGGTTTCCCTATGTTCTCTCCTATACAGATACATGAATTTGGAACTCTAAATCCAACATGGTTTGTAGTAGCTCTTTGAAACTTGACAAAATAAAGGAGTTCTCAGTTTTGTCTCTATGGTTTGTTTCCTCTTCATGTAGCCCTAAGAACAAACTGTGGAAAAGCACTTTCATTGAGAGGGGTTGCCAAGCTTCTAAGAAATAACGAGTTTCCGAAATACCAGCAAATATTTTTTCACCCAATCTTGATGATACGTGGTGGTAATGATAAGTACACAAGTCCCACTTGGCTCACCAAATTTTGTTCTTCTAGGTTGAAGCGTTCGTCTACAGTACCAGTTTTTATATTTAGGTTTCACTCTGTTCTCTCATATATAGATAGATAAATTTGGAACTCTAAATCCAAAATGGTTTGTAGTAGCTCTTTGAAACTTGACAAAATAAAGGAGTTCTCAGTTTTGTCTCTATGGTTTGTTTCCTCTTCAAGTAGCCCTAGGCACAGACTGTGGAAAGCACTTTCATTGAGATGGGTTGTCAAGCTTCTAAGAAATAACGAGTTTCCGAAATAGCAGCAAATATTTTTTCACACAATCTTGTTGATACTTGGTGGTAATGATCAGTACACAAATCCCACTTGGCTCACCAAATTTTGTCTTCTAGGTTGAAGCGTTCGTCTACAGTAGCAGTTTTTATATTTAGGTTTCTCTCTGTTCTCTCCTATATAGATAGATGAATTTGGAACTCTAAATCCAACATGGTTTGTAGTAGCTGTTTGAAACTTGACAAAATAAAGGAGTTCTCAGATTTGTCACTATGTTTTGTTTCTTCTTCAAGTAGCCCTAGGCACAGACTGTGGAAAAGCACTTTCATTGAAAGGGGTTGCCAAGCTTCTAAGAAATAACGAGTTTCGGAAATACCAGCAAATATTTTTTCACCCAAACTTGATGATACTTGGTGGTAATGATTAGTATACAAATCCCACTTGGCTCACCAAATTTTGTTCTTCTACGTTGAAGCGTTCGTCTACAGTAGCAGTATTTATATTTAGGTCTCCCTCTGTTCTCTCCTATATAGATATATGAATTTGGAACTCTAAATCCAACATGCTTTGTAGTAGCTCCTTGCAACTTGACAAAATAAAGGAGTTCTCAGTTTTGTCTCTATGGTTTTTTTCCTCTTCAAGTAGCCCTAGGCACAGACTGTGGAAAAGCACTTTCATTGAGAGGGGTTGCCAAGCTTCTATGAAATAATGAGTTTCCGAAATACCAGCAAATATTTTTTCGCCCAATCTTGATGATACTTGTTGCTAATGATCAGTACACAAATCCCACTTTGCTCACCAAATTTAGTTCTTCTAGGTTGAAGCGTTCCTGTACAGTAGCAGTTTTATATTTAGGTTTCCCTCTGTTCTCTCCTATACAGATAGATGAATTTGGAACTCTAAATCCAACATGGTTTGTAGTAGCTCTTTGAAACTTGACAAAATAAAGGAGTTCTCAGTTTTGTCTCTCTGGTTTGTTTCCTCTTCATGTAGCCCTAGGAACAGACTGTGGAAAAGCACTTTCATTGAGATGGGTTGCCAAGCTTCTGAGAAATATCGAGTTTCCGAAATACCAGCAAATATTTTTTCACCCAAACTTGATGATACTAGGTGGTAATGATCAGCACACAAATCCCACTTGGCTAACCAATTTTTGTTCATCTAGGATGAAGCATTCGTGTACAGTAGCAGTTTTTATATTTAGGTTTCCCTCTGTTCTCTCCTATATAGACAGATGAATTTGGAACTCTAAATCCAACATGGTTTGTAGTAGCTGTTTGAAACTTGACAAAATAAAGGAGTTCTCAGTTTTGTCTCTATGGTTTGTTTCCTCTTAAAGTAGTCCTATGCACAGACTGTGGAAAGCACTTTCATTGAGATTGGTTGCCAAGCTTCTAAGAAATAACGAGTTTCCGAAATACCAGCAAATATTTCTTCACCCAATCTTGATGATACTTGGTGGTAGTGATCAGTACACAAATCCCACTTGCCTCATAAACTTTGTTCTTCTAGGTTGAAGTGTTCGTCTACAGTAGCAGTTTTATATTTAGGTTTCTCTCTGTTCTCTCCTATATAGATAGATGAATTTGGAACTCTAAATCCAACGTGGTTTGCAGTAGCTATTTGAAACTTGACAAAATAAAGGATTTCTCAGATTTGTCTCTATGGTTTGTTTCCTCTTCAAGTAGCCCTAGGCACAGACTGTGGAAAAGCACTTTCATTGAGAGGGTTTGCCCAGCTTCTAAGAAATAACGAGTTTCCGAAATACCAGCAAATATTTTTTCACCCAAACTTGATGATACTTGGTGGTAATGATTAGTATACAAATCGCACTTGGCTTACCAAATTTTGTTCTTCTAGGTTGAAGCGTTCGTCTACAGTAGCAGTTTTTATATTTATGTTTCCCTCTGTTCTCTCCTATATAGATAGATGAATTTAGAACTCTAAATCCAACATGCTTTGTAGTAGCTCCTTCAAACTTGACAAAAAAAAGGAGTTCTCAGTTTTGTCTCTATGGTTTGTTTCCTCTTCAAGTAGCCCTAGGCACAGACTGTGGAAAAACACTTTCATTGAGAGGGGTTGCCAAGCTTCTAAGAAATAACGAGTTTCCGAAATACCAGCAAATATTTTTTCACCCAATCTTGATGATACGTGATGGCAATGAAAAGTACACAAATCCCACTTGGCTCACCAAATTTTGTTTTGCTACGTTGAAGCCTTCGTTTACAGTAGCAGTTTTTATTTTCAGGTTTCACTCTGTTCTCTCCTATATAGATAGATGAATTTGGAACTCTAAATCCAACATGGTTTGTAGTAGCTCTTTGAAACTTGGCAAAATAAAGGAGTTCTCAGTTTTGTCTCTATGGTTTGTTTCCTTTTAAAGTAGCCCTAGGCACAGACTGTGGAAAGCTCTTTCATTGAGATGGGTTGTCAAGCTTCTAAGAAATAACGAGTTTCCGAAATACCAGCAAATATTTTTCACACAATCTTGTTGATACTTGGTGGTAATGATCAGTACACAAATCCCACTTGGCTCACCAAATTTTGTTCTTCTAGGTTGAAGCGTTCGTCTACAGTAGCAGTTTTTATATTTAGGTTTCTCTCTGTTCTCTCCTATATAGATAGATGAATTTGGAACTCTAAATCCAACATGGTTTGTAGTAGCTCTTTGAACCTTGACAAAATAAAGGAGTTCTCAGATTTGTCTCTATGGTTTGTTTCCTCTTCAAGTAGCCCTAGGCGCAGACTGTGGAAAAACACTTTCATTGAGAGGTTTTGCCAAGCTTCTAAGAAATAACGAGTTTCCGAAAAACCAGCAAATATTTTTTCACCCAATCTTGATGATACGTGATGGTAATGAAAAGTACACAAATCCCACTTGGCTTACCAAATTTAGTTCTTCTAGGTTGAAGCGTTCGTGTACAGTAGCAGTTTTTATATTTAGGTTTCCCTCTGTTCTCTCCTATATAGATAGATGAATTTGGAACTCTAAATCCAACATGGTTTGTAGTAGCTCTTTGAAACTTGGCAAAATAAAGGAGTTCTCAGTTTTGTCTCTATGGTTTGTTTCCTTTTAAAGTAGCCCTAGGCACAGACTGTGGAAAGCACTTTCATTGAGATGGGTTGTCAAGCTTCTAAGAAATAACGAGTTTCCAAAATACCAGCAAATATTTTTCACACAATCTTGTTGATACTTGGTGGTAATGATCAGTACACAAATCCCACTTGGCTCACCAAATTTTGTTCTTCTAGGTTGAAGCGTTCGTCTACAGTAGCAGTTTTTATATTTAGGTTTCTCTCTGTTCTCTCCTATATAGATAGATGAATTTGGAACTCTAAATCCAACATGGTTTGTAGTAGCTCTTTGAACCTTGACAAAATAAAGGAGTTCTCAGATTTGTCTCTATGGTTTGTTTCCTCTTCAAGTAGCCCTAGGCGCAGACTGTGGAAAAACACTTTCATTGAGAGGTTTTGCCAAGCTTCTAAGAAATAACGAGTTTCCGAAAAACCAGCAAATATTTTTTCACCCAATCTTGATGATACGTGATGGTAATGAAAAGTACACAAATCCCACTTGGCTTACGAAATTTAGTTCTTCTAGGTTGAAGCGTTCGTGTACAGTAGCAGTTTTTATATTTAGGTTTCCCTCTGTTCTCTCCTATATAGATAGATGAATTTGGAACTCTAAATCCAACATGGTTTGTAGTATCTCTTTGAAACTTGGCAAAATAAAGGAGTTCTCAGTTTTGTTTCTATGGTTTGTTTCCTTTTAAAGTAGCCCTAGGCACAGACTGTGGAAAGCACTTTCATTGAGATGGGATGTCAAGCTTCTAAGAAATAACGAGTTTCCGAAATACCAGCAAATATTTTTCACACAATCTTGTTGATACTTGGTGGTAATGATCAGTACACAAATCCCACTTGGCTCACCAAATTTTGTTCCAGGTTGAAGCGTTCGTCTACAGTAGCAGTTTTTATATTTAGGTTTCTCTCTGTTCTCTCCTATATAGATAGATGAATTTGGAACTCTAAATCCAACATGGTTTGTAGTAGCTCTTTGAAACTTGACAAAATAAAGGAGGTCTCAGATTTGTCTCTATGGTTTGTTTCCTTTTCAAGTAGCCCTAGGCACAGACTGTGGAAAATCACTTTCATTGAGAGGGGTTCCCAAGCTTCTAAGAAATAACGAGTTTCCGAAATACCAGCAAATATTTTTTTTCAACCAATTTTGATGATACTTGGTGGTAATGATCAGTACACAAATCCCACTTGGCTTACCAATTTTGTTCTTCTAGGTTGAAGCGTTCGTGTACAGTAGCAGTTTTTATATTTAGGTTTCCCTCTGTTCTCTCCTATACAGATAGATGAATTTGGAACTCTAAATCCAACATGGTTTGTAGTAGCTCTTTGAAACTTGACAAAATAAAGGAGTTCTCAGTTTTGTCTCTATGGTTTGTTTCCTCTTCAAGTAGCCCTAGGAACTGACTGTGGAAAGCACTTTCATTGAGAGGGATTCCTAAGCTTCTACGAAATAACGAGTTTCCGAAATACCAGCAAATATTTTTTCACCCAATCTTGATAATACTTGGTGGTAATGACCAGAACACAAATCCCACTTGGCTCCCCAAATTTTGTTCTTCTAGGTTGAAGCGTTCGTCTACAGTAGCAGTTTTTATATTTAGGTTTCCCTCTGTTCTCTCCTATACAGATAGATGAATTTGGAACTCTAAATCCAACATGGTTTGTAGTAGCTCTTTGAAACTTGACAAAATAAAGGAGTTCTCAGTTTTGTCTCTATTGTTTGTTTCCTCTTCAAGTAGCCCTAGGCACAGACTGTGGAAAGCACTTTCATTGAGATGGGTTGTCAAGCTTCTAAGAAATAACGAGTTTCCGAAATACCAGCAAATATTTTTTCACACAATCTTGTTGATACTTGGTGGTAATGATCAGTACACAAATCCCACTTGGCTCACCAAATTTGGTCTTCTAGGTTGAAGTGTTCGTCTACAGTAGCAGTTTTTATATTTAGGTTTCTCTCTGTTCTCTCCTATATAGATAGATGAATTTGGAACTCTAAATCCAACATGGTTTGTAGTAGCTCTTTGAAACTTGACAAAATAAAGGAGTTCTCAGATTTGTCACTATGTTTTGTTTCCTCTTCAAGTAGCCCTAGGCACAGACTGTGGAAAAGCACTTTCATTGAAAGGGGTTGCCAAGCTTCTAAGAAATAACGAGTTTCGGAAATACCAGCAAATATTTTTTCACCCAAACTTGATGATACTTGGTGGTAATGATTAGTATACAAATCCCACTTGGCTTACCAAATTTTGTTCTTCTAAGTTGAAGCGTTCGTCTACAGTAGCAGTTTTTATATTTAGGTTTCCCTCTGTTCTCTCCTATATAGAAAGATGAATTTGGAACTCTAAATCCAACATGCTTTGTAGTGGCTCCTTGAAACTTGACAAAATAAAGGAGTTCTCAGTTTTGTCTCTATGGTTTGTTTCCTCTACAAGTAGCCCTAGGCACAGACTGTGGAAAAGCACTTTCATTGAGATGGGTTGTCAAGCTTCTAAGAAATAACGAGTTTCCGAAATACCAGCAAATATTTTTCACACAATCTTGTTGATACTTGGTGGTAATGATCAGTACACAAATCCCACTTGGCTCACCAAATTTTGTTGAAGCGTTTCGTCTACAGTAGCAGTTTTATATTTAGGTTTCTCTCTGTTCTCTCCTATATAGATAGATGAATTTGGAACTCTAAATCCAACATGGTTTGTAGTAGCTCTTTGAAACTTGACAAAATAAAGGAGGTCTCAGATTTGTCTCTATGGTTTGTTTCCTTTTCAAGTAGCCCTAGGCACAGACTGTGGAAAATCACTTTCATTGAGAGGGGTTCCCAAGCTTCTAAGAAATAACGAGTTTCCGAAATACCAGCAAATATTTTTTTTCAACCAATCTTGATGATACTTGTGGTAATGATCAGTACACAAATCCCACTTGGCTTACCAAATTTGTTCTTCTAGGTTGAAGCGTTCGTGTACAGTAGCAGTTTTTATATTTAGGTTTCCCTCTGTTCTCTCCTATACAGATAGATGAATTTGGAACTCTAAATCCAACATGGTTTGTAGTAGCTCTTTGAAACTTGACAAAATAAAGGAGTTCTCAGTTTTGTCTCTATGGTTTGTTTCCTCTTCATGTAGCCCTAGGCACCGACTGTGGAAAGCACTTTGATTGAGAGGGGTTCCTAAGCTTCTAAGAAATAACGAGTTTCCGAAATACCAGCAAATATTCTTCACACAATCTTGTTGATACTTGGTGGTAATGATCAGTACACAAATCCCACTTGGCTCACCAAATTTTGTTCTTCGAGGTTGAAGCGTTCGTCTACAGTAGCAGGTTTTATATTTAGGTTTCTCTCTGTTCTCTCCTATATAGATAGATGAATTTGGAACTCTAAATCCAACATGGTTTGTAGTAGCTCTTTGAAACTTGGCAAAATAAAGGAGTTCTCAGATTTGTCTCTATGGTTTGTTTCCTCTTCAAGTAGCCCTAGGCACAGACTGTGGAAAGCACTTTCATTGAGATGGGTTGTCAAGCTTCTAAGAAATAACGAGTCTCCGAAATACCAGCATATATTTTTCACACAATCTTGTTGATACTTGGTGGTAATGATCAGTACACAAATCCCACTTGGCTCACCAAATTTTGTTCCAGGTTGAAGCGTTCGTCTACAGTAGCAGTTTTTATATTTAGGTTTCTCTCTGTTCTCTCCTATATAGATAGATGAATTTGGAACTCTAAATCCAACATGGTTTGTAGTAGCTCTTTGAAACTTGACAAAATAAAGGAGGTCTCAGATTTGTCTCTATGGTTTGTTTCCTTTTCAAGTAGCCCTAGGCACAGACTGTGGAAAATCACTTTCATTGAGAGGGGTTCCCAAGCTTCTAAGAAATAACGAGTTTCCGAAATACCAGCAAATATTTTTTTTCAACCAATCTTGATGATACTTGGTGTAATGATCAGTACACAAATCCACTTGGCTTACCAAATTTTGTTCTTCAGGTTGAAGCGTTCGTGTACAGTAGCAGTTTTTATATTTAGGTTTCCCTCTGTTCTCTCCTATACAGATAGATGAATTTGGAACTCTAAATCCAACATGATTTGTAGTAGCTCTTTGAAACTTGACAAAATAAAGGAGTTCTCAGTTTTGTCTCTATGGTTTGTTTCCTCTTCAAGTAGCCCTAGGACTGACTGTGGAAAGCACTTTCATTGAGAGGGGTTCCTAAGCTTCTACGAAATAACGAGTTTAGGAAATACCAGCAAATATTTTTTCACCCAATCTTGATAATACTTGGTGGTAATGATCAGAACACAAATCCCACTTGGCTCCCCAAATTTTGTTCTTCTAGGTTGAAGCGTTCGTCTACAGTAGCAGTTTTTATATTTAGGTTTCCCTCTGTTCTCTCCTATACAGATAGATGAATTTGGAACTCTAAATCCAACATGGTTTGTAGTAGCTCTTTGAAACTTGACAAATAAAGGAGTTCTCAGTTTTGTCTCTATGGTTTGTTTCCTCTTCAAGTAGCCCTAGGCACAGACTGTGGAAAGCACTTTAATTGAGATGGGTTGTCAAGCTTCTAAGAAATAACGAGTTCCGAAATACCAGCAAATATTTTTTCACACAATCTTGTTGATACTTGGTGGTAATGATCAGTACACAATCCCACTTGACTCACCAAATTTGGTCTTCTAGGTTGAAGTGTTCGTCTACAGTAGCAGTTTTTATATTTAGGTTTCTCTCTGTTCTCTCCTATATAGATAGATGAATTTGGAACTCTAAATCCAACATGGTTTGTAGTAGCTCTTTGAAACTTGACAAAATAAAGGAGTTCTCAGATTTGTCACTATGTTTTGTTTCCTCTTCAAGTAGCCCTAGGCACAGACTGTGGAAAAGCACTTTCATTGAAGGGGTTGCCAAGCTTCTAAGAAATAACGAGTTTCGGAAATACCAGCAAATATTTTTTCACCCAAACTTGATGATACTTGGTGGTAATGATTAGTATACAAATCCCACTTGCTTACCAAATTTTGTTCTTCTAAGTTGAAGCGTTCGTCTACAGTAGCAGTTTTTATATTTAGGTTTCCCTCTGTTCTCTCCTATATAGAAAGATGAATTTGGAACTCTAAATCCAACATGCTTTGTAGTGGCTCCTTGAAACTTGACAAAATAAAAGGAGTTCTCAGTTTTGTCTCTATGGTTTGTTTCCTCTACAAGTAGCCCTAGGCACAGACTGTGGAAAAGCACTTTCATTGAGATGGGTTGTCAAGCTTCTAAGAAATAACGAGTTTCCGAAATACCAGCAAATATTTTTCACACAATCTTGTTGATACTTGGTGGTAATGATCAGTACACAAATCCCACTTGGCTCACCAAATTTTGTTCTAGGTTGAAGCGTTCGTCTACAGTAGCAGTTTTTATATTTAGGTTTCTCTCTGTTCTCTCCTATATAGATAGATGAATTTGGAACTCTAAATCCAACATGGTTTGTAGTAGCTCTTTGAAACTTGACAAAATAAAGGAGGTCTCAGATTTGTCTCTATGGTTTGTTTCCTTTTCAAGTAGCCCTAGGCACAGACTGTGGAAAATCACTTTCATTGAGAGGGGTTCCCAGCTTCTAAGAAATAACGAGTTTCCGAAATACCAGCAAATATTTTTTTTCAACCAATCTTGATGATACTTGTGGTAATGATCAGTACACAAATCCCACTTGGCTTACCAAATTTTGTTCTTCTAGGTTGAAGCGTTCGTGTACAGTAGCAGTTTTTATATTTAGGTTTCCCTCTGTTCTCTCCTATACAGATAGATGAATTTGGAACTCTAAATCCAACATGGTTTGTAGTAGCTCTTTGAAACTTGACAAAATAAAGGAGTTCTCAGTTTTGTCTCTATGGTTTGTTTCCTCTTCAAGTAGCCCTAGGCACAGACTGTGGAAAGCACTTTCATTGAGAGGGGTTCCTAAGCTTCTAAGAAATAACGAGTTTCCGAAATACCAGCAAATATTTTTTCACCCAATCTTGATAATACTTGGTGGTAATGATGAGAACACAAATCCCACTTGGCTCCCCAAATTTTGTTCTTCTAGGTTGAAGCGTTCGTCTACAGTAGCAGTTTTTATATTTAGGTTTCCCTCTGTTCTCTCCTATACAGATAGATGAATTTGGAACTCTAAATCCAACATGGTTTGTAGTAGCTCTTTGAAACTTGACAAAATAAAGGAGTTCTCAGTTTTGTCTCTATGGTTTGTTTCCTCTTCAAGTAGCCCTAGGCACAGACTGTGGAAAGCACTTTAATTGAGATGGGTTGTCAAGCTTCTAAGAAATAACGAGTTTCCGAAATACCAGCAAATATTTTTTCACACAATCTTGTTGATACTTGGTGGTAATGATCAGTACACAAATCCCACTTGGCTCACCAAATTTGGTCTTCTAGGTTGAAGCGTTCGTCTACAGTAGCAGTTTTTATATTTAGGTTTCTCTCTGTTCTCTCCTATATAGATAGATGAATTTGGAACTCTAAATCCAACATGGTTTGTAGTAGCTCTTTGAAACTTGACAAAATAAAGGAGTTCTCAGATTTGTCACTATGTTTTGTTTCCTCTTCAAGTAGCCCTAGGCACAGACTGTGGAAAAGCACTTTCATTGAAAGGGGTTGCCAAGCTTCTAAGAAATAACGAGTTTCGGAAATACCAGCAAATATTTTTTCACCCAAACTTGATGATACTTGGTGGTAATGATTAGAATACAAATCCCACTTGGCTTACCAAATTTTGTTCTTCTAGGTTGAAGCGTTCGTCTACAGTAGCAGTTTTTATATTTAGGTTTCACTCTGTTCTCTCCTATATAGAAAGATGAATTTGGAACTCTAAATCCAACATGCTTTGTAGTAGCTCCTTGAAACTTGACAAAATAAAGGAGTTCTCAGTTTTGTCTCTATGGTTTGTTTCCTCTACAAGTAGCCCTAGGCACAGACTGTGGAAAAGCACTTTCAATGAGAGGGGTTGCCAAGCTTCTAAGAAATAACGAGTTTCCGAAATACCAGCAAATATTTTTTTTCAACCAATCTTGATGATACTTGTGGTAATGATCAGTACACAAATCCCACTTGGCTTACCAAATTTTGTTCTTCTAGGTTGAAGCGTTCGTGTACAGTAGCAGTTTTTATATTTAGGTTTCCCTCTGTTCTCTCCTATACAGATAGATGAATTTGGAACTCTATATCCAACATGGTTTGTAGTAGCTCTTTGAAACTTGACAAAATAAAGGAGTTCTCAGTTTTGTCTCTATGGTTTGTTTCCTCTTCAAGTAGCCCTAGGCACAGACTGTGGAAAGCACTTTCATTGAGAGGGGTTCCTAAGCTTCTAAGAAATAACGAGTTTCCGAAATACCAGCAAATATTTTTTCACCCAATCTTGATAATACTTGGTGGTAATGATCAGAACACAAATCCCACTTGGCTCCCCAAATTTTGTTCTTCTAGGTTGAAGCGTTCGTCTACAGTAGCAGTTTTTATATTTAGGTTTCCCTCTGTTCTCTCCTATACAGATAGATGAATTTGGAACTCTAAATCCAACATGGTTTGTAGTAGCTCTTTGAAACTTGACAAAATAAAGGAGTTCTCAGTTTTGTCTCTATGGTTTGTTTCCTCTTCAAGTAGCCCTAGGCACAGACTGTGGAAAGCACTTTAATTGAGATGGGTTGTCAAGCTTCTAAGAAATAACGAGTTTCCGAAATACCAGCAAATATTTTTTCACACAATCTTGTTGATACTTGGTGGTAATGATCAGTACACAAGTCCCACTTGGCTCACCAAATTTGGTCTTCTAGGTTGAAGCGTTCGTCTACAGTAGCAGTTTTTATATTTAGGTTTCTCTCTGTTCTCTCCTATATAGATAGATGAATTTGGAACCCTAAATCCAACATGGATTGTAGTAGCTCTTTGAAACTTGACAAAATAAAGGAGTTCTCACTTTCGTCTCTATGGTTTGTTTCCTCTTCAAGTAGACCTAGGCACAGACTGTGGAAAAGCAATTTCATTGAGAGGGGTTGCCAAGCTTCTAAGAAATAACGAGTTTCCGAAATACCAGCAAATATTTCTTCACCCAATCTTGATGATACTTGGTGGTAGTGATCAGTACACAAATCCCACTTGCCTCACCAAATTTTGTTCTTCTAGGTTGAAGCGTTCGTCTACAGTAGCAGTTTTTATATTTAGGTTTCTCTCTGTTCTCTCCTATATAGATAGATGAATTTGGATCTCTAAATCCAACATGGTTTGTAGTATCTCTTTGAAACTTTACATAATAAAGGAGTTCTCAGATTTGTCTCTATGGTTTGTTTCCTCTTCAAGTAGCCCTAGGAACAGACTGTGGAAAAGCACTTTCATTGAGATGGGTTGCCAAGCTTCTAAGAAATATCGAGTTTCCGAAGTACCAGCAAATATATTTTCACCCAAACTTGATGATACTTGGTGGTAATGATCAGTACACAAATCCCACTTGGCTCACCAAATTTTGTTCTTCTAGGTTGAAGCGTTCGTCTACAGTACAGTTTTTATATTTAGGTTTCTCTCTGTTCTCTCCTATATAGATAGATGAATTTGGAACTCTAAATCCAACATGGTTTGTAGTAGCTCTTTGAAACTTGACAAAATAAAGGAGTTCTCAGATTTGTCTCTTTGGTTTGTTTCCTCTTCAACTAGCCCTAGGCACAGACTGTGGAAAAGCACTTTCATTGAGAGGGGTTGGCAAGCTTCTAAGAAATGACGAGTTTCCGAAATACCAGCAAATATTTTTGCACCAATCTTGATGATACTTGGTGGTAATGATCAGTACACAAATCCCACTTGGCTTACCAAATTTTGTTCTACTAGTTTGAAGCGTTCGTCTACAGTAGCAGTTTTTATATTTAGGTTTCTCTCTGTTCTCTCCTATATAGATAGATGAATTTGGAACTCTAAATCCATAATGGTTTGTAGTAGCTCTTTGAAACTTGACAAAATAAAGGAGTTCCCAGATTTGTCTCTATGGTTTGTTTTTTCTTCAAGTAGCCCTAGGCACAGACTGTGGAAAAGCACTTTCATTGAGGGGTTGCCAAGCTTCTAAGAAATCACGAGTTTCCGAAATACCAGCAAATATTTTTTCACCCAATCTTGATGATACTTGGTGGTAATGATCAGTACACAAATCCCACTTGGCTCACCAAATTTTGTTCTTCTAGGTTGAAGCGTTCGTCTACAGTAGCAGTTTTTATATTTAGGTTTCCCTCTGTTCTCTCCTATATAGAAAGATGAATTTGGAACTCTAAATCCAACATGGTTTGTAGAAGCTCTTTGAAACTTGACAAAATAAAGGAGTTCTCAGTTTTGTCTCTATGGTTTGTTTCCTGTTCAAGTAGCCCTAGGCACAGACTGTGGAAATCACTTTCATTGAGAGGGGTTGCCAAGTCTACGAAATAACGAGTTTCCGAAATACCAGCAAATATTTTCTCACCCAATCTTGATGATACTTGGTGGTAATGATCAGTACGCAAATCCCACTTGGCTCACCAAATTTTGTTCTTCTAGGTTGAAGCGTTCGTCTACAGTAGCAGTTTTTATATTTAGGTTTCCCTAAGTTCTCTCCCATATAGATAGATAAATTTGGAACTCTAAATCCAACATGGTTTGTAGTAGCTCTTTGAAACTTGACAAAATAAAGGAGTTCTCAGTTTTGTCGCTATGGTTTGTTTCCTCTTCAAGTAGCCCTAGGCACAGACTTTGGAAAGCACTTACATTGAGAGGGGTTGTCAAGTCTATGAAATAACGAGTTTCCGAAATACCAGCAAATATTTTTTCACCCAATCTTGATGATACTTGGTGGTAATGATCAGTACACAAATCCTACTTGGCTCACCAAATTTTGTTCTTCTAGGTTGAAGCGTTCGTCTACAGTAGCAGTTTTTATATTTAGGTTTCCCTCTGTTCTCTCCTATATAGAAAGATGAATTTGGAACTCTAAATCCAACATGGTTTGTAGTAGCTCTTTGAAACTTGACAAAATAAAGGAGTTCTCAGTTTTGTCGCTATGGTTTTTTCCTCTTCAAGTAGCCTTAGGCACAGACTGTGGAAAAGCACTTTCATTGAGAGGGGTTGCCAAGCTTCTAAGAAATCACGAGTTTCCGAAATACCAGCAAATATTTTTTCACCCAATCTTGATGATACTTGTTGCTAATAATCAGTACACAAATCCCACTTGGCTCACCAAATTTAGTTCTTCTAGGTTGAAGCGTTCGTGTACAGTAGCAATTTTTATATTTAGGTTTCCCTATGTTCTCTCCTATAGTTGAATTTAGAACTCTAAATCCAACATGGTTTGTAGTAGCTCTTTGAAATTTTACAAAATAAAGGAGTTCTCAGTTTTGTCTCTATGGTTTGTTTCCTCTTAAAGTAATCCTAGGCACAGACTGTGGAAAAGCACTTTCATTGAGAGGGGTTGCCAAGCTTCTAAGAAATAACGAGTTTCCGAAATACCAGCAAATATTTTTTCACCAATCTTAATTATACTTGGTGGTAATGATCAGTACACAAATCCCACTTGGCTTACCAAATTTTGTTCTTCTAGGTTGAAGCGTTCGTCTACAGTAGCAGTTTTTATATTTAGGTTCCCTCTGTTCTCTCATATATAGATAGATGAATTTGGAACTCTAAATCCATAATGGTTTGTAGTAGCTCTTTGAAACTTGACAAAATAAAGGAGTTCTCAGATTTGTCTCTATGGTTTGTTTTTTCTTCAAGTAGCCCTAGGCACAGACTGTGGAAAAGCACTTTCATTGAGGGGTTGCCAAGCTTCTAAGAAATAACGAGTTTCCGAAATACCAGCAAATATTTTTTCACCCAATCTTGATGATACTTGGTGGTAATGATCAGTACACAAGTCCCACTTGGCTCACCAAATTTTGTTCTTCTAGGTTGAAGCGTTCGTGTACAGTAGCAGTTTTTATATTTAGGTTTCCCTCTGTTCTCTCCTATATAGAAAGATGAATTTGCAACTCTAAATCCAACATGGTTTGTAGTAGCTCTTAGAAACTTGACAAAATAAAGGAGTTCTCAGATTTGTCTCTATGGTTTGTTTCCTCTTCAAGTAGCCCTAGGCACAGACTGTGGAAAAGCACTTTCATTGAGAGGTTTTGCCAAGCTTCTAAGAAATGACGAGTTTCCGAAATACCAGCAAATATTTTTTCACCCAATCTTGATGATACTTCGTGGTAATGATCAGTACACAAATCCCACTTGGCTCACCAAATTTTGTTCTTCTAGGTTGAAGCATTCGTCTACAGTAGCAGTTTTTATATTTAGGTTTCCCTCTGTTCTCTCCCATAAAGATAGATGAATTTGGAACTCTAAATCCAACATGGTTTGTAGTAGCTCTTTGAAACTTGACAAAATAAAGGAGTTCTCAGTTTTTTCTCTATGGTTTGTTGCCTCTTAAAGTAGCCCTAGGCACAGACTGTGGAAAGCACTTTCATTGAGATGGTTTGCCAAGCTTCTAAGAAATAACGAGTTTCCGAAATACCAGCAAATATTTTTTCACACAATCTTGGTGATACTTGGTGGTAATGATCAGTACATAAATCCCACTTGGCTCACCAAATTTTGTTCTTCTAGGTTGAAGCGTTCGTCTACAGTAGCAGTTTTTATATTTAGGTTTCTCTCTGTTCTCTCCTATATAGATAGATGAATTTCTAACTCTAAATCCATAATGGTTTGTAGTAGCTCTTTGAAACTTGACAAAATAAAGGAGTTCTCAGATTTGTCTCTATGGTTTGTTTCCTCTTCAAGTAGCCCTATGCACAGACTGTGGAAAAGCACTTTCATTGAGAGGGGTTGCCAAGCTTCTAATAAATAACGAGTTTCCGAAATACCAGCAAATATTTTTTCACCCAATCTTGATGATACTTGGTGGTAATGATCAGTACACAAATCCCACTTGGCTTACCAAATTTTGTTCTTCTAGGTTGAAGCGTTCGTCTAAAGTAGCAGTTTTTATGTTTAGGTTTCCCTCTGTTCTCTCCTATATAGAAAGATGAATTTGGAACTCTAAATCCAACATGGTTTGTAGTAGCTCTTTGAAACTTGACAAAATAAAGGAGTTCTCAGTTTTGTCGCTATGGTTTGTTTCCTCTTCAAGTAGCCCTAGGCACAGACTGTGGAAAAGCAATTTCATTGAGAGGGGTTGCCAAGCTTCTAAGAAATCACGAGTTTCCGAAATACCAATAAATATTTTTTCACCCAATCTTGATGATACTTGTTGCTAATAATCAGTACACAAATCCCACTTGGCTCACCAAATTTTGTTCTTCTAGGTTGAAGCGTTCGTCTACAGTAGCATTTTTTATATTTAGGTTTCCCTCTGTTCTCTCCTATACAGATAGATGAATTTGGAACTCTAAATCCAACATGGTTTCTAGTACCTCTTTGAAACTTGACAAAATAAAGGAGTTCTCAGTTTTGTCTCTATGGTTTGTTTCCTCTTCAAGTAGCCCTAGGCACAGCCTGTGGAAACCACTTTCATTGAGAGGGGTTGCCAAGCTTCTAAGAAATAACGCGTTTCCGAAATACCAGCAAATATTTTTTCACCCAATCTTGATAATACTTGGTGGTAATGATCAGTACACAAATCCCACTTGGCTCACCAAATTTTGTTCTTCTAGGTTGAAGCGTTCGTCTACAATAGCAGTGTTTATATTTAGGTTTCCCTCTGTTCTCCCCCATATAGATAGATGAATTTGGAACTCTAAATCCAACATGGTTTGTAGAAGCTCTTTGAAACTTGACAAAATAAAGGAGTTCTCAGTTTTGTTGCTATGGTTTGTTTCCTCTTCAAGTAGCCCTAGGCACAGACTGTGGAAAAGCACTTTAATTGAGAGTGGTTCCCAAGCTTCTAAGAAATCACGAGTTTCCGAAATACCAGGAAATATTTTTTCACCCAATCTTGATGATACTTGGTGGTAACGATCAGTACAGAAATCCCACTTGGCTCACCAAATTTTGTTCTTCTAGGTTGAAGCGTTCGTCTACAGTAGCAGTTTTTATATTTAGGTTTCCCTCTGTTCTCTCCTATATAGAAAGATGAATTTGGAACTCTAAATCCAACATGGTTTGTAGTAGCTCTTTGAAACTTGACAAAAAAAAGGAGTTCTCAGTTTTTTCGCTATGGTCTGTTTCCTCTTCAAGTAGCCCTAGGCACAGACTGTGGAAAAGCACTTTCATTGAGAGGGGTTCCCAAGCTTCTAAGAAATCACGAGTTTCTGAAATACCAGCAAATATTTTTTCACCCAATCTTAATGATACTTGGTGGTAATGATCAGTACACAAATCCCACTTGGCTCACCAAATTTTGTTCTTCTAGGTTGAAGCGTTCGTCTACAGTAGCAGTTTTTATATTTAGGTTTCTCTCTGTTCTCTCCTATATAGATAGATGAATTTGGAACTCTAAATCCAACATGGTTTGTAGTAGCTCTTTGAAACTTGACAAAATAAAGGAGTTCTCAGATTTGTCTCTATGGTTTGTTTCCTCTTCACGTAGCCCAAGGCACAGACTGTGGAAAAGCACTTTCATTGAGAGGGGTTGCCAAGCTTCTAAGAAATAACGAGTTTCCGAAATACAAGCAAATATTTTTTCACCCAATCTTGATGATACTTGTTGCTAATGATCAGTACACAAATCCCACTTGGCTCACCAAATTTTGTTCTTCTAGGTTGAAGCGTTCGTCTACAGTAGCAGTTTTTATATTTAGGTTTCACTCTGCTCTCATATATATATAGATGAATTTGGAACTCTAAATCCAACATGGTTTGTAGTAGCTCTTTGAAACTTGACAAAATAAAGGAGTTCTCAGTTTTGTCTCTATGGTTTGTTTCCTCTTCAATTAGCCCTAGGCACAAACTGTGGAAAGCACTTTCATTGAGATGGGTTGCCAAGCTTCTAAGAAATAACGAGTTTCCGAAATACCAGCAAATATTTTTTCACACAATCTTGCTGATACTTGGTGGTAATGATCAGTACACAAATCCCACTTGGCTCACCAAATTTTTTTCTTCTAGGTTGAAGCGTTTGTCTACAATAGCAGTTTTTATATTTAGGTTTCTCTTTGTTCTCTCCTATATAGATAGATGAATTGGGAACTCTAAATCCAACATGGTTTGTAGTAGCTCTTTGAAACTTGACAAAATAAAGGAGTTCTCAGTTTTGTCTCTATGGTTTGTTTCCTCTTTAAGTAGCCCTAGGCACAGACTGTGGAAAAGCACTTTCATTGAGAGGGGTTGCCAAACTTCTAAGAAATAACGAGTTTCCGAAATACCAGCAAATATTTTTTCACCCAATCTTGATGATACTTGTTGCTAATGATCAGTACACAAATCCCACTTGGCTCACCAAATTTTGTTCTTCTAGGTTGAAGCGTTCGTGTACAGTAGCAGTTTTTATATTAAGGTTTCCCTCTGTTCTCTCCTATACAGATAGATGAATTTGGAACTCTAAATCCAACATGGTTTGTAGTAGCTCTTTGAAACTTGAGAAAATAAATGAGTTCTCAGTTTTGTCCCTATGGTTTGTTTCCTGTTCAAGTAGCCCTAGGCACAGACTCTGGAAAAGCACTTTCATTGAGAGGGGTTGCCAAGCTTCTAAGAAATTACGAGTTTCCGAAATACCAGCAAATATTTTTTCACCCAATCTTGATGATACTTGGTGCTAATGATCAGTACACAAATCACACTTGGCTCACCAAATTTTGTTCTTCTAGGTTGAAGCGTTCGTGTACAGTAGCAGTTTTTATATTTAGGTTTCCCTCTGTTCTCTCCTATATAGATAGATGAATTTGGAACTCTAAATCCAACATGGTTTGTAGTACCTCTTTGAAACTTGACAAAATAAAGGATTTCTCAGCTTTATCTCTATGGTTTGTTTCCTCTTAAAGTAGTCCTAGGCACAGACTGTGGAAAGCACTTTCATTGAGATGGTTTGGCAAGCTTCTAAGAAATAACGAGTTTCCGAAATACCAGCAAATATTTTTTCACACAATCTTGTTGATCCTTGCTGGTAATGATCAGTACATAAATCCCACTTGGCTCACCAAATTTTGTTCTTCTAGTTTGAAGCGTTCGTCTACAGTAGCAGTTTTTATATTTAGGTTTCTCTCTGTTCTCTCTATATAGATAGATGAATTTGGAACTCTAAATCCATAATGGTTTGTAGTAGCTCTTTGAAACTTGACAAAATAAAGGAGTTCTCAGATTTGTCTCTATGGTTTGTTTCCTCTTCAAGTAGCCCTAGGCACAGATTGTGGAAAAGCACTTTCATTGAGAGGGGTTGCCAAGCTTCTAAGAAATAACGAGTTTCCGAAATACCAGCAAATATTTTTTCACCCAATCTTGATGATACTTGGTGGTAATGATCAGTACACAAATCCCACTTGGCTTACCAAATTTTGTTCTTCTAGGTTGAAGCGTTCGTCTACAGTAGCAGTTTTTATATTTAGGTTTCCCTCTGTTCTCTCCTATATAGATAGATGAATTTGGAACTCTAAATCCAACATGCTTTGTAGTAGCTCCTTGAAACTTGACAAAATAAAGGAGTTCTCAGTTTTGTCTCTATGGTTTTTTTTCTCTTCAAGTAGCCCTAGGCGCAGACTCGGGAAAAGCACTTTCATTGAGAGGGGTTGCCAAGCTTCTAAGAAATAACGAGTTTCCGAAATACCAGCAATATTTTTTTTCAACCAATCTTGATGATACTTGTGGTAATGATCAGTACACAAATCCCACTTGGCTTACCAAATTTTGTTCTTCTAGGTTGAAGCGTTCGTGTACAGTAGCAGTTTTTATATTTAGGTTTCCCTCTGTTCTCTCCTATACAGATAGATGAATTTGGAACTCTATATCCAACATGGTTTGTAGTAGCTCTTTGAAACTTGACAAAATAAAGGAGTTGTCAGTTTTGTCTCTATGGTTTGTTTCCTCTTCAAGTAGCCCTAGGCACAGACTGTGGAAAGCACTTTCATTGAGAGGGGTTCCTAAGCTTCTAAGAAATAACGAGTTTCCGAAATACCAGCAAATATTTTTTCACACAATCTTGTTGATACTTGGTGGTAATGATCAGTACACAAGTCCCACTTGGCTCACCAAATTTGGTCTTCTAGGTTGAAGCGTTCGTCTACAGTAGCAGTTTTTATATTTAGGTTTCTCTCTGTTCTCTCCTATATAGATAGATGAATTTGGAACCCTAAATCCAACATGGATTGTAGTAGCTCTTTGAAACTTGACAAAATAAAGGAGTTCTCAGTTTCGTCTCTATGGTTTGTTTCCTCTTCAAGTAGACCTAGGCACAGACTGTGGAAAAGCAATTTCATTGAGAGGGGTTGCCAAGCTTCTAAGAAATAACGAGTTTCCGAAATACCAGCAAATATTTCTTCACCCAATCTTGATGATACTTGGTGGTAGTGATCAGTACACAAATCCCACTTGCCTCACCAAATTTTGTTCTTCTAGGTTGAAGCGTTCGTCTACAGTAGCAGTTTTTATATTTAGGTTCTCTCTGTTCTCTCCTATATAGATAGATGAATTTGGATCTCTAAATCCAACATGGTTTGTAGTATCTCTTTGAAACTTTACATAATAAAGGAGTTCTCAGATTTGTCTCTATGGTTTGTTTCCTCTTCAAGTAGCCCTAGGAACAGACTGTGGAAAAGCACTTTCATTGAGATGGGTTGCCAAGCTTCTAAGAAATATCGAGTTTCCGAAGTACCAGCAAATATATTTTCACCCAAACTTGATGATACTTGGTGGTAATGATCAGTACACAAATCCCACTTGGCTCACCAAATTTTGTTCTTCTAGGTTGAAGCGTTCGTCTACAGTACAGTTTTTATATTTAGGTTTCTCTCTGTTCTCTCCTATATAGATAGATGAATTTGGAACTCTAAATCCAACATGGTTTGTAGTAGCTCTTTGAAACTTGACAAAATAAAGGAGTTCTCAGATTTGTCTCTTTGGTTTGTTTCCTCTTCAACTAGCCCTAGGCACAGACTGTGGAAAAGCACTTTCATTGAGAGGGGTTGCCAAGCTTCTAAGAAATGACGAGTTTCCGAAATACCAGCAAATATTTTTGCACCAATCTTGATGATACTTGGTGGTAATGATCAGTACACAAATCCCACTTGGCTTACCAAATTTTGTTCTACTAGTTTGAAGCGTTCGTCTACAGTAGCAGTTTTTATATTTAGGTTTCTCTCTGTTCTCTCCTATATAGATAGATGAATTTGGAACTCTAAATCCATAATGGTTTGTAGTAGCTCTTTGAAACTTGACAAAATAAAGGAGTTCCCAGATTTGTCTCTATGGTTTGTTTTTTCTTCAAGTAGCCCTAGGCACAGACTGTGGAAAAGCACTTTCATTGAGGGGTTGCCAAGCTTCTAAGAAATCACGAGTTTCCGAAATACCAGCAAATATTTTTTCACCCAATCTTGATGATACTTGGTGGTAATGATCAGTACACAAATCCCACTTGGCTCACCAAATTTTGTTCTTCTAGGTTGAAGCGTTCGTCTACAGTAGCAGTTTTTATATTTAGGTTTCCCTCTGTTCTCTCCTATATAGAAAGATGAATTTGGAACTCTAAATCCAACATGGTTTGTAGAAGCTCTTTGAAACTTGACAAAATAAAGGAGTTCTCAGTTTTGTCTCTATGGTTTGTTTCCTGTTCAAGTAGCCCTAGGCACAGACTGTGGAAATCACTTTCATTGAGAGGGGTTGCCAAGTCTACGAAATAACGAGTTTCCGAAATACCAGCAAATATTTTCTCACCCAATCTTGATGATACTTGGTGGTAATGATCAGTACGCAAATCCCACTTGGCTCACCAAATTTTGTTCTTCTAGGTTGAAGCGTTCGTCTACAGTAGCAGTTTTTATATTTAGGTTTCCCTAAGTTCTCTCCCATATAGATAGATAAATTTGGAACTCTAAATCCAACATGGTTTGTAGTAGCTCTTTGAAACTTGACAAAATAAAGGAGTTCTCAGTTTTGTCGCTATGGTTTGTTTCCTCTTCAAGTAGCCCTAGGCACAGACTTTGGAAAGCACTTACATTGAGAGGGGTTGTCAAGTCTATGAAATAACGAGTTTCCGAAATACCAGCAAATATTTTTTCACCCAATCTTGATGATACTTGGTGGTAATGATCAGTACACAAATCCTACTTGGCTCACCAAATTTTGTTCTTCTAGGTTGAAGCGTTCGTCTACAGTAGCAGTTTTTATTTTTTAGGTTACCCGCTGTTCTCTCCTATATAGATAGATGAATTAGGAACTCTAAATCCAACATGGCTTGCAGTAGCTATTTGAAAGTTGACAATATATTGGAGTTCTCTGATTTGTCTCTATGGTTTGTTTCCTATTCAAGTAGCCCTAAGCAGAGACTGTGGAAAAGCACTTTCATTGAAAGGGTATTGCCATGCTTCCAAGAAATTACGGGTTTCCGAAATACCAGCAAATCTTTTTTCACCCAATCTTGAAGATACGTGGTGGTAATGACAAGTACACAAATCACACTTGGCTCACCTATTTTTGTTCTTGTAGGTTGAAGCGTTCGTTTACAGTAGCAGTTTTTATTTTAAGGTTTCACTCTGTTCTCTCCTACATAGATAGATGAATTTGGAACTCTAAATCCAACATGGTTTGTAGTAGCTCTTTGAGACTTGACAAAATAAAGGAGTTCTCAGATTTTTGTCTATGGTTTGTTTCTTCTTCATGTAGCCCTAGGCACAGACTGTGGAAAAGCACTTTCATTGAAAGGGGTTCCCAAGCTTCTAACAAATAACGAGATTCCGAAATACAGGAAATATTTTTTCACCCAATCTTGATGATACTTGGTGGTAATGATCAGTACACAAATCCCACTTGGCTCACCAAATTTTGTTCTTCTAGCTTGAAGCGTTCGTCTACAGTAGCAGTTTTTATATTTAGGTTTCCCGCTGTTCTCTCCTATATAGATAAATGAATTTGGAACTCTAAATCCAACATGGTTTGTAGTAGCTCTTTGAAACTTGACAAAATAAAATAGTTCTCAGTTTTGTCTCTATGGTTTGTTTCCTCTTCAAGTATCGCTAAGCAGAGACTGTGGAAAAGCACTTTCATTGAAAGGGTTTGGCAAGCTTCCAAGAAATTACCGTTTTCCGAAATACCAGCAAATATTTTTTCACCCAATCTGGATGATACGTGGTGGTAATGACAAGAACACAAATCCCACTTGGCTCACCAAATTTTGTTCTTCTAGGTTGAAGCGTTCGTTTACAGTAGCAGTTTTTGTTTTATGGTTTCACTCTGTTCTCCACTATATAGTTAGATGAATTTGGAACTCTAAATCCAACATGCTTTGTAGTAGCTGTTTGAAAATTGACAAAATAAAGTAGTTCTCAGTTTTGTATCTATGGTTTGTTTCCTCTTCAAGTAGCCATAAGCAGAGACTGTGGAAAAGCACTTTCATTGAAAGGGGTTGCCAAGCTTCCAAGAAATTACGAGTTTTCTAAATACCGGCAAATATTTTTTCACCCAATCTTGAAGATACTTGGTGGTAATGATGGGTACACAAATCCCACTTGACTCACCAAATTTTGTTCTTCTAGTTTGAAGCGTTCGTTTACAGTAGCACTTTATAATTTTAGGTTACCCTCTGTTCTCTCCTATATAGATAGATGAATTTGGAACTCTAAATCCAACATGGTTTTTAGTAGCTCTTTGAAACTTGAGAAAAAAAAGTAGTTCTCAGTTTTGTCTTTATGATTTGTTTCCTCTTCAAGTAGCCCTAAGCAGAGACTGTCGAAAAGCACTTTCATTGAAAGGGGTTGCCAAGCTTCCAAGAAATTACGTGTTTCCGAAATACCAGCAAATATTTTTTCACCCAAACTTGATGATACGTGGTGGTAATGACAAGTACAAAATCCGACTTGGCTCACCAAATTTTGTTATTCTAGGTTGAAGCTTTCGTTTACAGTAGCAGATTATAGTTTTATGTTTCACTTTTTCTTTCCTATATACATAGATGAATTTGGAACTCTAAATACAACATGGTTTGTAGTAGCTCTTTGAAACTAGACAAAATAAAGGAGTTCTCAGTTTTGTCTCTATGTTTTGTTTCCTCTTCAAGTAGCCCTAGGCACAGACTGCGGAAAAGCAATCTCATTGAGAGGGGTTGCCAAGCTTCTAAGAAATAACGAGTTTCCGAAATACCAGCAAATATTTTTTCACCCAATCCTGATGATACGTGGTGGTAATGACAAGTACACAAATCCCACTCGGCTCACCTAATTTTGTTCTTCTAGGTTGAAGCGTTCGTCTACAGTTGCAGTTTTTACATTTAGGTTTTACTCTGTTCTCTCCTATATAGATAGAAGAATTTGGAACTCTAAATCCAACATGGTTTGTAGTAGCTCTTTGAAACATGACAAAATAAAGGAGTTCGCAGTTTTGTGTCTATGGTTGTTTCTTTTTCAAGTAGCCCTAAGCAGAGACTGTGGAAAAGCATTTTCATTGAGAGGGTTTGCCAAGCTTCTAAGAAATAACGAGTTTCCTAAATACCAGCAAATATTTTTTCACCCAATCCTGATGATACGTGGTGGTAATGACAAGTACACAAATCCCACTCGGTTCACCTAATTTCGTTCTTCTAGGTTGAAGCGTTCGTCTACAGTAGCAGTTTTTACATTTAGGTGTCCCTCTGTTCTCTCCTATAGAGATAGATGAATTTGGAACTCTGAATCCAACATGGTTTGTAGTAGCTCTTTGAAAGTTGATAAAATAAAGGAGTTCTCAGTTTTGTCTCTATGGTTTCTTTCCTCTTCAAGTAGCCCTAGGCACAGACGTGAAAAACCACTTTTTTTTTCATTTTTGGGGATTTTAATGAACATACCTCTCTTAGTTATCTACTACTAATGTATTTATAGAAATAATCATTGATAATTTTAAACCTAAAGCTCTAGCATCTAAAACTTTGGGACTATGTATGATATTCAATTGATTTTTTTTCTTTAGTTAACTGGATATTTTAATGGCACAGATACCAATTGAGATATTATTATAAGCCAGGAAAAGGATTTTGTTTCATTCTGTATAGTTCTTTTTTTTTTAATTAATTTTTATTGTAGGTTGTTCAAAACATTACATAGTTCTTGATATATCATATTTCACACTTTGATTCAAGTGAGATATGCGCTCCCATTTTTACCCCATATACAGATTGCAGAATCACATCATTTGCACAACAATTGATTTACATATTGCCATTCTGGTGTCTGTTGTATTCTGCTGCCTTTCCTATCCTCTACTATCCCCCCTCCCCCCTCCCCTCCCCTCTTCTCTCTCTACCCCCTCTACTGTAATTCATTTCTCCCCCTTATATTTTTCCTCCTTTCCCTCACTTCCTCTTGTATGTAATTTTGTATACCCCTGAGGGTCTCCTTCCATTTACATGCAATTTCCCTTCTCTCTCCCTTTCCTCTCACCTCTCATCCCTGTTTAATGTTAATCTTCTTCTCATGCTCTTTGTCCCTACTCTGTTCTTAGCTACTCTCCTTATATCAAAGAAGACATTTGGCATTTGTTTTTAAGGGATTGGCTGGCTTCACTTAGCATAATCTGCTCTAATGCCATCCATTTCCCTCCAAATTCTATGATTTTGTCATTTCTTAATGCAGAGTAATACTCCATTGTGTATAAATGCCACATTTTTTTTATCCATTCGTCTATTGAAGGGCATCTAGGTTGGTTCCACAGTCTTGCTATTGTGAATTGTGCTGCTATGAACATGGATGTAGCAGTGTCCCTATAGTGTGCTCTTTTTAGGTCTTTAGGGAATAGACCGAGTAGGGGAATAGCTGGATCAAATGGTGGTTCCATTCCGAGCTTTCCAAGAAATCTCCATACTGCTTTCCAAATTGGCCGCACCAATTTGCAGTCCCACCAGCAATGTACAAGAGTACCCTTTTCCCCACATCCTCGCCAGCACTTGTTGCTGTTTGACTTCCTAATGGCTGCCAATCTTACTGGAGTGAGATGGTATCTTAGGGTGGTTTTGATTTGCATTTCTCTGACTGCTAGAGATGGTGAGCATTTTTTCATATACTTGTTGATTGATTGTATGTCCTCCTCTGAGAAATTTCTGTTCAGGTCCTTGGCCCATTTGTTGATTGGGTTATTCGTTATCTCATTGTCTAATTTTTTTAGTTCTTTGTATATTCTGGATATTAGGGCTCTGTCTGAAGTGTGAGGAGTAAAGATTTGTTCCCAGGACGTAGGCTCCCTATTTACCTCTCTTATTGTTTCTTTTGCTGAGAAAAAACTTTTTAGTTTGAGTAAGTCCCATTTGTTGATTCTAGTTATTAACTGTTGTGCTATGGGTGTCCTATTGAGGAATTTGGAGCCCGACCCCACAGTATGTAGATCATAGCCAACTTTTTCTTCTATCAGATGCCATGTCTCTGATTTGATATCAAGTTCCTTGATCCACTTTGAGTTAACTTTTGTGCATGGCGAGAGAAAGGGATTCAGTTTCATTTTGTTGCAAATGGATTTCCAGTTTTCCCAACACCATTTGTTGAAGATGCTATCCTTCTTCCATTGCATGGTTTTAGCCCCTTTACCGAATATAAGATAGTTGTAGTTTTGTGGATTGGTTTCTGTGTCCTCTATTCTGTACCATTGGTCCACCCGCCTGTTTTGGTACCAGTACCATGCTGTTTTTGTTACTATTGCTCTGCAGTATAGTTTGAAGTCTGGTATAGCTATACCGCCTGATTCACACTTCCTGCTTAGCATTGTTTTTGCTATTCTGGGTCTTTTATTTTTCCATATGAATTTCATGATTGCTTTCTCTATTTCTACAAGAAATGCCGTTGGGATTTTGATTGGCATTGGCATTGCATTAAACCTATAGAGAACTTTCCATGAACCTATCCATGAACAGGGTATATTTTTCCATCTTCTAAGATCTTCTTCTATTTCTCTCTTTAGGGTTCTGTAGTTTTCATTGTATAAGTCTTTCACCTCTTTTGTTAGGTTGATTCCCAAGTATTTTATTTTTTTTGAGGATATTGTGAATGGGGTGGTTGTCCTCATTTCCATTTCAGAGAATTTGTCGCTGATATACAGGAATGCCTTTGATTTATGCGTGTTGATTTTATAGCCTGCCACTTTGCTGAATTCATTTATTAGCTCTAATAGTTTCTTTGTAGACCCTTTTGGGTCTGCTAGCTATAGAATCATGTCATCTGCAAATAGTGATAATTTGAGTTCTTCTTTTCCTATTTTTATGCCTTTAATTTCTTTCGTCTGTCTAATTGCTCTGGCCAGTGATTCGAGAACTATGTTGAACAGAAGTGGTGAGAGAGGGCATCCCTGTCTTGTTCCAGATTTTAGAGGGAATGCCTTCAGTTTTTCTCCATTCAGAATGATGCTAGCCTGAGGCTTGGCATAGATTGCTTTTACAATATTGAGGTATGTTCCTGTTATCCCTATTTTTTCTAGAGTTTTGAACATAAAGGGATGCTGTACTTTGTCGAATGCTTTTTCCGCATCTATCGAGATGATCATATGGTTCTTATTTTTAAGCCTATTGATGTGGTGAATAACATTTATTGATTTCCGTATATTGAACCAGCCTTGCATCCCAGGGATAAATCCTACCTGATCATGGTGCACAATTTTTTTGATATGTTTTTGTATCCGGTTCACCAGAAGTTTATTGAGGATTTTTGCATCTAGGTTCATTAGAGATATTGGTCTGTAGTTTTCTTTCTTTGAAGTGTCTTTGTCTGGTTTAGGAATCAGGGTGATGTTGGCCTCATAGAATGAATTTGGAAGTTCTCCCTCTTTTTCTATTTCCTGAAATAGCTTGAAAAGTATTGGTATTAGTTCCTCTTTAAAGGTTTTGTAAAACTCTGCTGTATACCCATCCGGTCCTGGGCTTTTCTTAGTTGGTAGTCTTTTGATGGTATCTTCTATTTCCTCAATTGATATTGGTCTGTTTAGGTTGTCAATATCCTCCTGACTCAATCTGGGCAAATCATATGACTTAAGAAATTTATCGATGCCTTCACTATCTTTTATTTTATTGGAGTATAAGGATTCAAAATAGTTTCTGATAATCTTCTGTATTTCTGAAGTGTCTGTTGTGATATTGCCTTTTTCATCCCATATGCTGGTAATTTGAGTTCTCTCTCTTCTTCTCTTCGTTAGCGTGGCTAAGGGTCTGTCGATTTTATTTATTTTTTCAAAGAACCAACTTTTAGTTTTGTCAATTTTTTCAATTGTTTCTTTCGTTTCGATTTCATTAATTTCAGCTCTGATTTTAATTATTTCTTGTCTTCTACTTCTTTTGCTGTTGTTTTGCTCTTCTTTTTCTAGGATTTTGAGTTGAAGTATTAGATCATTTATTTGTTGGTTCTTTCTTTTTCTAAGGAATGAACTCCAAGCAATAAATTTTCCCCTTAGAACTGCTTTCAATGTGTCCCATAGATTCCGATATGTTGTGTCTGTGTTTTCATTTATCTCTAAGAATTTTTTAATTTCCTCCTTGATGTCTTCTATAACCCATTGATCATTCAGTAACCTATTGTTCATTCTCCAAGTGATGCATGATTTTTCTTTACTTCTTTTATCGTTAATTTTCAATTTCATTCCATTATGGTCAGATAAGATGCATGGTATTATCTCTACTCCTTTATATTGTCTAAGAGTTGCCCTGTGACATAATATATGATCTATTTTTGAGAAGGATCCATGTGCTGCTGAGAAAAAAGTGTAACTGCTTGATGTTGGGTGGTATATTCTATATATGTCAATTAAGTCTAGGTTATTAATTGTGTTATTGAGCTCTATAGTTTCCTTATTCAACTTTTGTTTGGAAGATCTGTCCAGTGGTGAGAGAGGTGTGTTGAAGTCTCCCATGATTATTGTATGGTGGTCTATTAGACTCTTGAACTTGAGAAGAGTTTGTTTGATGAACATAGCTGCACCATTGTTTGGGGCATATATATTTATGATTGTTATGTCTTGTTGGTGTATGGTTCCCTTAAGAAGTATGTAGTGTCTCTCTTCATCCCTTTTGATTAACTTTGGCTTGAAATCTATTTTATTTGATATGAGTATGGACACTCCTGCTTGTTTCCGAAGTGCATATGAGTGATATGATTTTTCCCAACCTTTCACCTTCAGTCTATGTATGTCTTTTCCTATCAAATGCGTCTCCTGAAGGCAGCATATTGTTGGGTCTTGTTTTGTGATCCATTCTACTAGCCTGTGTCTCTTAATTGGTGAGTTTAAGCCATTAACATTTAGGGTTATTATTGAGATATGGGTTGTTCTTCCAGCCATATTTGTTTATTTATGTTACTAAACATGGTTTGTTTTCCTCTTTGATTATTCCCCCCCCTTTACTGTACTACCTCCCGCTGTTGGTTTTCATTGATATTTTCCATTTCCTCTTCCTGTAATATTTTGCCAAGGATGTTTTGAAGAGATGGTTTTCTAGCTGCAAATTCTTTTAACTTTTGTTTATCATGGAAGGTTTTAATTTCATCTTCCATCCTGAAGCTTAATTTCGCGGGATACACAATTCTTGTTTGGAACCCCTTTTCTTTCAGTGTTTGAAATATGTTATTCCAGGATCTTCTAGCTTTGAGAGTCTGTGTTGAAAGATCAGCTGTTATCCTGATTGGTTTACCCCTAAATGTAATCTGCTTCCTTTCTCTTGTAGCTTTTAAAATTCTCTCCTTATTCTGTATGTTGGGCATCTTCATTATAATGTGTCTAGGTGTGGATCTCTTATGATTTTGCACATTCGGCGTCCTGTAGGCTTCTAGGATTTGGGATTCTGTCTCATTCTTCAAGTCTGGGAAGTTTTCTCATATTATTTCGTTGAATAGATTGCTCATTCCTTTGGTTTGGACCTCAGTACCTTCCTGTATCCCAATGACTCTTAAGTTTGGTCTCTTTATGTTATCCCATATTTCTTGAATGTTCTGCTCATGGTTTCTTAACAGCTTTGCTGAGCTGTCTATGTTCTTCTCCAGTTGAAATACTTTGTCTTCATTGTCTGATGTTCTATCTTCTAAGTGTTCTACTCTGCTGGTAGTATTCTCAATTGAGTTTTTAAGTTGGTTTATTGTTTCCTGCATTTCCAGGATTTTTGTTCGTTTGTTTTTTATAACCTCTATCTCCCTATATAATTGATCTTTTGCTTCTTGGATTTGTTTATGTAATTGATTGTCAAAGTGGTCGAAGTGGTCTTTCATTGACTGATTTTGCTGTCTAATATCTTCCTTGAGACTCCAGATCATCTGAAGCATGTATATCCTGAATTCTTTATCTGACATTCCATCTGCTGCAGAAATTACCTCTTCTAAAGTTGAGTTGACCTGCATTGCTTGTGGTCCTTTCTTTCCTTGTCTTTTCATATTGATCGCATTTCTTTCTGCTTGGTGAAACTGTTGTGTTATTGATTTTTCCCCCTATATATTTATATTGCTCTTGTATAGCTGCAAAGTCTCCCTCGCAGGCTTTGGCGGTGGTTCTGCCCCTCCTCCAATTGAGGCAATGTGCCTACCACGCCGGGAGGCCGCTGTGCCTGTACTTTCGATGGGCCTGTTCTTTCGGTGGTCACAGGTCCGCCTACCTTGCAGGCGTGAGCAGCGGCTTTGCCCCTCCGCTGGCCACTAGGCCTGTTCTGTCTGTTGGTTGCAGGTCTGTCTACCTAAAAGGCGCTGGTGGCGGCTCTGCCCCTCCCCCAACCGGCGCGATGTATCTGGCGGGCCACTGGGCCTGTTTTGTCAGTGGTCACGGTTCCGTCTACCTTGCACGTGCGTGGAGCAGCTGTGTCGCTCCAAGAGTTGCTGGGCCTAACCTGCCGGTGGGTGGCAAGTGCACCTACCTTGCAGGCCCGGGGGTAGCTCTGCCGCTCCGCGGGTTGCTGGGCCTGATATGCTGGTGAGACACAGGTTTGCCTACCTTGCAGGCGCCTGGCGGCTCTGCCCCTCCCCCAACCGGGGCGGGGCTATGTGTCTGGCCGTCCTCTGAGCCTGTTCTGTTGGTGGTCAGGGTACTGCCTACCTAGCAGGCTCGTGGGGCAGCTGTGCCCCTCCGCAGTTTGTTGGGCCTGACCTGCTGGTGTGTGGCAAGTGCGCCTTTCTTGCAGGCCCGGGGGTGGCTCTGCCGCTCCGCGGTTGCTGGGCCTGATCTGTTGGTGAGTCGCAGGTCTGTGTAACTTGCAGGCGCCCGGCGGCTCTGCCCCTCCCCCAACTGGGGCGGGGCGATGTGTCTGGCCGGCCTCTGGGCCTGTTCTGTCGGTAGTCAGGGTTCTGCCTACGTAGCAGGCTCGTGGGGCAGCTGTGCCCCTCCGCAGTTTGTTGGGCCTGACCTGCTGGTGGGTGGCAAGTGCCCCTACCTTGCAGGCCCGGGGGTGGCTCTGCCGCTCCGCGGTTGCTGGGTCTGATCAGCTGGTGATTCTCAGGTCTGTGTAACTTGCAGGCGCCCGGCGGCTCTGCCCTTCCCCCAACCTGAGCGATGTGTCTGGCAGTCCACTGGGCCTGTTTTGTCGGTGGTCACAGTTCTGCCTACATTGCACACGTGTGGAGCAGCTGTTTCATTAGTGCCTGGGCACACTCTCCTTGTTTGCCTCCCTCAGGCCCTTAGTTTGTAGAGCTTGGGGCTGAGCACCCCCAGCAAACTTGCTTACCTTCTGGTAGTCACGCCCCCGTATCTGATGCAAGAGACCTCAGTTGTCAGCACTGGTGGGAGCGGTAGCTGGGAGTCCCGCGCCGCGCGGTTCCCGCCGGCTCCTGTGCCAGCACCGCCGCGGCTCCCACCGGCTCCCGCGCCGCTACTGCGGCTCCTGCCGGTTCCGGCCGGCTCCCGTGCCGCTGCCCCGGCTGCCGCAGGCTCCCTCGCCGCAGCCCCAGCTCCCGCCGGCTCCCTCGCCACAGCCGCCGCTGCCGCCGGCTCCCTCGCCGAAGCTGCCGCTGCCGCCGGCTCCCTCGCCGAAGCCGCCGCTGCCGCCGGCTCCCTCGCAGAAGCCGCGGCTCCCGCCGGCTCCTGTGCCGCCCTCGGTCTGGCTATTGTGCTCACAGGAGAGCTGGGAGGGGCCCTTAAGTTTTCCCCGCTGATCTATAGCTGAAAGAGCTGTGATCAGTCAAAAAAAAAAAAAAAAAACAGAGATTATGACGTCAGCTCTCCAAGATGGTGGCCGCTGGTTTCCTCTGTGGTCTGACCGATGTGGAGAACCGAATTGGATGGCTTCCTTCCCCGTCTCAAGCCCAGATATCAGCTCTGAGTACACTATTTGCACAGCTGGCGGGAGCCTGCAGAATCCGTAGCACTGTATCTTTGCATTGTTATCTTACCGTCGTATCCCAGCGAGCGCCGCAGACTCTGGCCGCAGGGCGATTTGCTGCATACGCAGCGTGACCCTCCGTGCGGACAAATCTCTCGCGTTTAAGCTCCAGTAGCAGGTCCTTATGCAATGGAAATCCTTCCTCTAGGTTTCGGAGCACCCCAATTTTGCTGGAAATTCCTAACAAGCTAGCTTTTATCCATTCTACCTTCTCTTTTTCCTGCTCAGTGACGCAGTACACGGGAGTGCTGCACTCTTTTCGCAGCCATCTTCCTTCGGAAAACCACTTTTATTGAAAGGGTTTGCTAAGCTTCCAAGAAATTACAAGTTTTCTAAATAACGGCAAATATTTTTTCACCCAATCTTGAAGATACTTTGTGGTAATGATGGATATACAAATCGCACTTGACTCACCAAACTTTGTTCTTCTAGTTTGAAGCGTTCGTTTACAGTAGCAGTTTATATTTTTAGGTTTCCCTCTGTTGTCTCCTATATAGATAGGTGAATTTGGAACTCTAAATCCAACATGGTTTATAGTAGCTCTTTCAAACATGACAAAATAAAGGAGTTCTCAGTTTTGTCTCTATGATTTGTTTCCTCTTCAAGTAGCCCTAGGCACAGACTGTGGAAAAGCACCTTCAGTGAGAGAGATTGCCAAGATTTTAAGTAATAACGAGTTTCCGAAATACCAGCAAATATTTTTTCATCCAATCGTGATGATACTTGGTGGTAATGATCAGTAAACAAATCCCACTTGGTTCACCAAATTTTGTTCTTCTAGGTTGAAGCACTCGTCTACAATAGCAGTTTAATATTTAGGTTTCCCGGTGTTCTCTCCTATATAGATAGATGAATTTGGAACTCTAATTCCAACATGATTTGTACTAGCTCTTTGAAACTTGAAAAAATAAAGGAGTTCTCAATTTTGTCTCTAGGGCTTCTTTCCTCTTCAAGTAGCCCTAGGCACAGACTGTGGAAAAGCACTTTCATTGAAAGGGGTTGCCAAGCTTCCAAGAATTTACGAGTTTTCTAAATACCGGCAAATATTTTTTCACCAAACATGAAGATACGTGGTGGTAATGATGGGTACACAAATCCCACTTGACTCACCAAATTTTGTTCTTCTAGGTTGAAGCGTTCGTTTACAGTAGCAGTTTTTATTTTTAGGTTTCAATCTGTCCTCAAATATATAGATAGATGAATTTGGAACTCTAAATCCAACATGATATGTAGTAGGTCTTTGAAACTTGACAAAATAAAGGAGTTCTCAGTTTTGTCTCTATGGTTTGTTTCCTCTTCACGTAGCCCTAAGAAGAGACTGTGGAAAAGGACTTTCATTGAAAGGGGTTGCCAAGCTTCCAAGAAATTAAGAGTTTCCGAAATACCAGCAAATATTTTTTCAACAATCTTGATGATACGTGGTGGTATGACAAGTACACAAATCCATCTTGGCTCACCAAATTTTGTTCTTCTAGGTTGAAGTGTTCGTTTACAGTAGCAGATTTTATTTTTAGGTTTCACTCTGTTCTCTCCTATATACATAGATGAATTTGGAACTCTAAATACAACATGGTTTGTAGTAGCTCTTTGAAACTTGACAAAAAAAGTAGTTCTCAGCTTTATCTCTATGGTTTATTTCCTCATCAAGTAGCCCTAAGTGGAGACTGTGGAAAAGCACTTTCATTGAAAGGGGTTGCCAAGCTTCCAAGAAATAACGAGTTTCCGAAATACCAGCAAATATTTTTTTCACACACACTTGGTGATACGTAGTGGTATGACAAGTACACATATCCCACGTGGCTCACCAAATTTTTTTCTTCTAGGTTGAAGCGTTCGTTTACAGTAGCAGTTTTTATTTTTAGGTTTCACTTTCTTCTCTCCTATATAGATAGATGAATTTGGAACTCTAAATCCAACATGGTTTTAGTAGCTCTTTGAAAATTTACAAAATAAAGGAGTTTTCAGTTTTGTTTCTATGGTTTATTTCCCCTTCAAGTAGCCCTAGGCACAGACTGTGAAAAAGCACTTTCATTGAGAGGGGTTGCCAAGCTTCTAAGAAATAATGAGTTTCCAAAATGCCAGCAAATATTTTTTCACCCAATCTTGATGATACGTGGTGGTAATGAACAGTACACAAATCCCACTTGGCTCACCAAATTTTCTTCTTCTAGGTAGAAGCGTTCGACTACAGTAGCAGTTTTTATTATTAGGTGTCACTCTGTTCTATCCTATATAGATAGATTAATTTGGAACTCTAAATTCAACATAGTTGTAGTAGCTCTTTGAAACTTGACAAAAGAAAGGAGTTCTCAGTATTGTCTCTATGGTTTGTTTCCTCTTCAAGTAGCCCTAAGCTGAGACTGTGGAAAAGCACTTTCATTGAAAGGGGTTGCCAAGCTTCCAAGAAATTACGAGTTTCCGAAATACCAGCAAATATTTTTGCACACAATCTTGATGATACGTTGTGGTAATGACAAGTCACAAATCCCACTTGGCTCACCAAATTTTGTTCTTCTAGGTTGAAGCGTTTGTTTACAGTAGCAGTTTTTATTTTTAGGTTTCACTCTGTTCTCAAATATATAGATAGATGAATTTGGAACTCCAAATCCAACATGGTTTGTAGTAGCTCTTTGAAACTTGACAAAATAAAGGAGATCTCAGTTTTGTCTCTATGGTTTGTTTCCTCTCAAGTAGCCCTAGGCACAAAATGTGGAAAAGCACTTTCATTGAGAGGGGTTGCCAAGCTTCTAAGAAATAATGAGTTTCCGAAATACCAGCAAATATTTTTTCACCCAATCTTGATGATATTTGGTGTTCATGATCAGAACATGAATCCGACATGGCTCACCAATTTTGTTCTTCTAGGTTGAAGCGTTCAACTACAGTAGCAGTTTTTATATTTAGGTTTCCCTCTGTTCACTCCTATATAGATAGATGCATTTGGAACTCTAAATCCAACATGGGTTGTAGTAGCTCTTTGAAACTTGACAAAATAAAGAGTTCTCAGTTTTGTCTCTATGGTTTGTTTCCTCTTCAAGTAGCCGTAGGCACAGACTGTGGAAAAGCATTTTCATTGAGAGGGATTGCCAAGGTTCTAAGAAATAACGAGTTTCCGAAATACCAGCAAAATATTTTTTCACCCAATCTTGATGATACTTGGTCTTAATGATCAGTACACAAATCCCACTTGGGTCACCAAATTTTGTTCTTCTAGTTGAAGCGTTCGTCTAGAGTAGCAGTTTATATTTAGGTTTCCCTCTGTGCTCTCCTATAAAGAAAGATGAATTTGGAACTCTAAATCCAACATGGTTTGTAGTAGCTCTTTGAAACTTGACAAAATAAAAAAGAACTCAGTTGTGTCTCTATGGTGTGTTTCCTCTTCAAGTAGCCCTATGCAGAGTCTGTGGAAAAGCACTTTCATTGAAAGCGGTTGCCAAGCTTCCAAGAAATAACGAGTCTCCGAAATACCAGCAAATATTTTTTCACCCAATCTTGATGATATTTGGTTGCAATGATCAGTACACAAATCCCACTTGGCTCACCAAATTTTGTTCTTCTAGGTTGAAGCGTTCGTCTACAGTAGCAGTTTTTATTTTTAGTTTTCCCTCTGTGCTCTCCTATATAGATAGATGAATTTCGAACTCTAAATCCCACATTGGTTCGTAGTAGCTCTTGGAAACTTGACAAAATAAAAAAGTTCTCAGTTGTGTCTGTATGGTTTCTTTCCTCTTCAAGAAGCCCTAAGCACAAACTGTGGAAAAGCACTTTCATTGAAAGGGATTGCCAAGCTTCTAAGAAATAACGAGTTTCCGAAATACCAGCAAATACTTTTTCACCCAAACTTGATGATACTTGGTGGTAATGATCAGTACAGGAATCCCACTTGGCTCACCAAATTTTCTTCTTCTAGGTTGAAGCGTTCGTCTACAGTAGCAATTTTTATATTTAGTTTTCCCTCTGTGCTCTCTTATATAGATAGATGAATTTGGAACTCTAAATACAACATGGTTTGTAGTAGCTCTTTTAAACTTGACAAAATAAACGAGTTCTCAGTTGTATCACTAAGGTTTGATTCCTCTTCAAGTAGCCCTACTCACAGACTGTAAAAACGCACTTTCATTTGAGAGGGGGTGCCAAGTTCTAAGAAATAACGAGTTTCCGAAATACCAGCAAATATTTTTTCAACCAATCTTGATGAACTTGGTGGTAATGACAAGTACACTAATCCGACTTTTCTCACCTAATTTTGTTCTTTAGGTTGAAGCATTCGTTTATAGTAGCAGTTTTATGTTTAGGTTTCACTCTGTTCTCTCTTGTATAGATAGATGAATTTGGAACTCTAATTCCAACATAGTTTGTAGTAGCTCTTTGAAACTTGACAAAGTAAAAAAGTTCTCAGTTTTGTCTTTATGTTTTGTTTCCTCTTCAATTAGCCCTAGGCACAGACTGTGGAAAAGCACTTTCATTGAGAGGGGTTGCAAAGCTACTAAGAAATTACGAGTTTCCGAAATACCAGCAAATATTTTTGCACCCAATCTTGATGATACGTTGTGGTAATGACAAGTACACACATCCCACTTGGCTCACCAAATTTTGTTCTTCTAGGTTGAAGTTTCGTCTACATTAGCAGTTTTTATTTTTAGGTTTCCCTCTGTGCTCTCCTATATAGATAAATGAATTTGGAATTCTAAATCAAACATGGTTTGTAGTAGCTCTTTGAAGCTTGACAAAATAAAGAAGTTCTCAGTTTTGTCTCTATGGTTTGTTTCCTCTTCAAGTAGCCCTAGGCACAGACTGTGGGAAAGCACTTTCATTGAGAGGGTTGCCAAGCTTCTAAGAAATAACGAGTTTCCCAAATACCAGCAAATATTATTTCTCCCAAACTTGATGATACTTGGTGGTAATGATCAGGACACATCCCACTTGCTCACCAAATTTTGTTCTTCTAGGTTGAAGGGTTCGTCTACAGTAGCAGTTTTTATATTTAGGTTTCCCTCTGTGCTCTCCTATAAAGAAAGATGAAATTTGGAACTCTAACTCCAACATGGTTTGTAGTAGCTCTTTGAACCTTGACAAAATAAAGTAGTTCTCAGTTTTGTCTCTATAGTTTCTTTCCTCTTCAAGTAGCCCTAGGCAGAGTCTGTGGAAAAGCACTTTCATTGAAACGGGTTGCCAAGCTTCCAAGAAATTATGAGTTTCCGAAATACCTGCAAATATTTTTTAACCCAATCTTGATGATACGTGGTGGTAATGACAAGTACACATCCCACTGGCTCACCAAATTTTGTTCTTCTAGTTGAAGCGTTCGTTTACAGTAGCAGTTTTTATTTTTTGGTTTCACTCTGTTCTCAAATATATAGATAGATGAATTTCGAACTCTAAATCCAACATGGTTTGTAGTAGCTCTTTGAAACTTGACAAATAAAAAAGTTCTCAGTTGTGTCTGTATGGTTAGTTTACCTCTTCAAGTAGCCCTAGGCACAAACTGTGGAAAAAGCACTTTCATTGAGAGGGATTGCCAAGCTTCTAAGAAATAACGAGTTTCCGAAATACCATCAAATACTTTTTCACCCAAACTTGATCATACTTGGTGGTAATGATCAGTACACAAATCCCACTTGGCTCACCAAGTTTTCTTCTTCTGGGTTGAAGCCTTTCGTCTACAGTAGCAGTTTTTATATTTAGGTTTCCCTCTTTTCTCTCCTATATAGATAGATGAATTGGAACTCTAAATACAACATGGTTTGTAGTAGCTCTTTGAAACTTGACAAAATAAAGGAGTTCTCAGTTGTGTCACTAAGGTTTGTTTCCTCTTCAAGTATCCCTAGTCACCTACTGTAAAGACGCACTTTCATTGAGAGGGGTTGCCAAGCTTCTAAGCAATAACGAGTTTCCGAAATACCAGCAAATATTTTTCAACCAATCTTGATGATACTTGGTGGTAATGATCGGTAACAAATCCCACCTGGCTCACCCAAGTTTTTTTCTTGTAGTTTGAAGCGTTTGTTTACAGTAGCAGTTTATATTTTTAGGTTTCCCTCTGTTCTCTCCTATATAGATAGAGGAATGTGGAATTCTAAATCCAACATGCTTTGTAGTAGCTCTTTGAAACTTGACCAAAAAAAGTTTTTCTCAGTTTTTGTCTCTATGATTTTTTCCTCTTCAAGTAGCCCTAAGCAGAGACTGTGGAAAAGCACTTTCATTGAAAGGAGTTGCCAAGCTTCCAAGAAATTACGAGTTTCCAAATACCAGCAAATATTTTTCACCCAATCTTGATGATACGTGGTGGTACTGATTGGTACACAAATCCCACTTGGCTCACCAAATTTTGTTCTTCTAGTTTGAAGCGTTCGTTTACAGTAGCAGTTTATAATTTTTGGTTTTACCTCTGTTCTCTCCTATATAGATAGATGAATTTGGAATTCTAAATCCAACATGGTTTGTAGTAGCTCTTGAAACTTGACAAGAAAAAAGTAGTTCTCAGTTTTGTCTCTATGATTTGTTTCTCTTCAAGTAGCCTTAAGCAAGAGAGTGTGGAAAAGCACTTTCATTGAAAGCGGTTGCCAAGCTTCCAAGAAATAACGAGTCTCCGAAATAACCAGCAAATATTTTTTCACCCAATCTTGATGATATTTGGTGGTAATGATCAGTACACAAATCCCACATGGCTCACCTGATTTTGTTCTTTTAGGTTGAAGCGTTCGTTTACAGTAGCAATTTTATTTTTAGGTTTCACTCTGTTCTCTCTTATATAATTAGATGAATTTGGAACTCTGATCCAACATAGTTTGTAGTAGCTCTTTGAAACTCGACAAAATAAGGAGTTCTCAGTTGTGTCTCTATGGTTTTGTTTCCTCTTCAAGATAGCCCTAGGCACAGACTGTGGAAAAGCACATTCATTGAGAGGGGATGCCAAGCTTCTAAGACATAACGAGTTTCCGAATTACCAGCAAATATTTTTCACACAATCTTGTTGATACTTGGTGGTTAATGATCGGTACACAAATCCCACTTGGCTCACCAAGTTTTGTTCTTCTAGTTTGAAGCATTCGTTTACAGTAGCAGTTTATATTTTTAGGTTTCCCTCTGTTCTCTCCTATATAGATAGATGAATTTGGAATTCTAAATCCAACATGGTTTGTAATAGCTATTTGAAACTTGACAAAAAAAAAGTAGTTCTCAGTTTTGTCTCTATGATTTGTTTTCCTCTTCAAGTGGCCCTAAGCAGAGACTGTGGAAAAGCACTTTCATTGTAAGGGGTTGCCAAGCTTCAAGAAATTACGAGTTTCCGAAATACCAGCAAATATTTTTTCACCCAATCTTGATGATACGTGGTGGTAATGATTGGTACACAAATCCCACTTGGCTCACCAAATTTTGTTCTTCTAGGTTGAAGCGTTCTTTTACAGTACCAGTTTTTATTAATAGGTTTCACTTTGTTCCTCTCCTATATTGATAGATGAATTTGGAACTCTAAATCCAACATGGTTTGTAGTAGCTCTTTGAAACTTGACAAAAAAAAGTAGTTCTCAGTTTTGTTTCTTATCATTGGTTCCTATTCAAGTAGCACTAAGGAGAGACTGTGGAAAAGCACTTTCATTGAAAGCGGTTGCCAAGCTTCCAAGAAATTACGATTTTCGAAATACCAGCAAATATTTTTCACCCAATCTTGTTTATACGTGGTGGTAATGATTGGTACACAAATCCTACTTGGCTCACCAAATTTTGTTCTTCTAGTTTGAAGCGTTCGTTTTACAGTAGCAGTTATACTTTTAGGTTCCCTCTGTTCTCTCCTATAAGATAGATGAATTTGGAATTCTAAATCCAACATGGTTATAGTAGGTCTTTGAAACTTGACAATAAAAAAGTAGTTCTCAGTTTTGTTTCTATGATTTGTTTCCTATTCAAGTAGCCCTAAGGAGAGACTGTGGAAATGCACTTTCACTGAAAGCGGTTGCCAAGCTTCCAAGAAATAACGAGTCTCCGAATATCAGCAAATATTTTTTCACGCAATCTGATGATATTTGGTGGTAATGATAAGTACACAAATCCCACTTTTCTCACCAAATTTTGTTCTTCTAGGTTGAAGCGTTCGTCTACCGTAGCAGTTTTTATTTTTAGGTTTCCCTCTGTGCTCTCTATATAGATAGATGAATTTCGAACTCTAAATCCAACATGGTTTGTAGTAACTCTTTGAAACTTGACAAAATAAAAAAGTTCTCAGTTGTGTCTCTATGGTTTGTTTCCTCTTCAAGTAGCCCTAGGCACAAACTGTGGAAAAGCACTTTCATTGAGAGGGATTGCCAATCTTCTAAGAAATAACGAGTTTCCAAAATACCGGCAAATACTTTTTCACCCAAACATGGTGATACTTGTGGTAATGATCAGTACACAATTCCACTTGGCTCACCAAATTTTCTTCTTCTAGGTTGAAGCGTTCGTTTACAGTAGCAGTTTTTATTTTTAGGTTTCACTCTGTTCTCTCTTATATAGATAGATGAATTTGGAACTCTAAATCCAACATAGTTTGTAGTAGCTCTTTGAAACTTGACAAAATAAAGGAGTTCTCAGTTTTGTCTCTATGGTTTGTTTCCTCTTCAGTAGCCCTAGGCACAGACTGTGGAAAAGCACTCTCATTGAGAGGGGTTGCAAAGCTACTAAGAAATTACGAGTTTCCGAAATACCAGCAAATATTTTTGCACCCAATCTTGATGATACGTTGTGGTAATGACAAGTACACAATTCCCACTTGGCTCACCAAATTTTGTTCTTCTAGGTTGAAGCGTTCGTTTATAGTAGCAGTTTTTTATTTTTTAGGTTTCACTCTGTTCTCTCCTATATAAATAGATGAATTTGGAACTCTTAGTCCAACATGGTTTGTAGTAGCTCTTTGAAACTAGACAAAATAAAGGAGTTCTCAGTTGTGTCTCTATGGTTTGTTTCCTCTTCAAGTAGCCCTAGGCACAGACTGTGGAAAAGCACATTCATTGAGAGGGGATGCCAAGCTTCTAAGAAATAACGAGTTTCCGAATTACCAGCAAGTATTTTTTTCACACAATCTTGTTAATACTTGGTGGTAATGATCGGTACACAAATCCCACTTGGCTCACCAAATTTTGTTCTTCTAGTTTGAAGCGGTCGTTTACAGTAGCAGTTTATATTTTTAGGTTTCCCTCTGTTCTCTCTTATACAGATAGATGAATTTGGAATTCTAAATCCAACATGGTTTGTAGTAGTTATTTGAAACTTGACAAAAAAAAGTAGTTCTCAGTTTTGTCACTATGATTTGTTTCCTCTTCAAGTAGCCTTAAGCAGAGACTGTGGAAAAGCACTTCATTGAAAGCGGTTACCAAGCTTCCAAGAAATAACGAGTCTCCGAAATACCAGCAAATATTTTTTCACCAATCTTGATGATATTTGGTGGTAATGATCAGTACACAAATCCCACTTGGCTCACCTAATTTTGTTCTTTTAGTTTGAAGCGTTCGTTTACAGTAGCAATTTTATTTTTAGGTTTCACTCTGTTCTCTCTTATATAGATAGATGAATTTGGAACTCTAAATCCAACATAGTTTGTAGTAGCTCTTTGAAACTCGACAAAATAAAGGAGTTCTCAGTTGTGTCTCTATGATTTGTTTCCTCTTCAAGTGGCCCTAAGCAGAGACTGTGGAAAAGCACTTTCATTGTAAGGGGTTGCCAAGCTTCCAAGAAATTACGAGTTTCCAAAATACCAGCAATATTTTTTCACCCAATCTTGATGATACGTGGTGGTAATGATTGTACTCAAATCCCACTTGGCTCACCAAATTTTTGTTCTTCTAGGTTGAAGCTTTCGTTTACAGTAGCATTTTATAGTTTTAGGTGTCCCTCTGTTCTCTCCTATATAGATAGATGAATTTGGAATTCTAAATCCAACATGGTTTGTAGTAGCTGTTTGGAACTTGACAAAAAAAGTAGTTCTCAGTTTTGTTTCTATGATTTGTTTCCTATTCAAGTAGCCCTAAGCAGAGACTGTGGAAATGCACTTTCATTGAAAGCGGTTGTCAAGCTTCCAAGAAATTACGAGTTTCCAAAATACCAGCAAATATTTTTCACCCAATCTTGTTTATACGTGGTGGTAATGATTGGTACACAAATCCCACTTGGCTCACCAAATTTTGTTCTTCTAGTTTGAATCGTTCGTTTACAGTAGCACTTTATAGTTTTAGGTTTCCATCTATTCTCTCCAATACAGTTAGATGAATTTGGAATTCTAAATCCAACATGGTTTGTAGTAGCTCTTTGAAACTTGACAAGAAAAAAGGAGTTCTCAGTTTTGTCTCCATGATTTGTTTCCTATTCAAGTAGCCCTAAGCAGAAACTGTGGAAATGCACTTTCATTGAAAGCGGTTGCCAATCTTCCAAGAAATTACGAGTTTCTGAAATACCAGCAAATATTTTTTCACCCAATCTTGTTTATACGTGGTGGTAATGATTGGTACACAAATCCCGCTTGGCTCACCAAATTTTGTTCTTCTAGTTTGAAGCGTTCGTTTACAGTAGCAGTTTATCGTTTTAGGTTTCCCTCTGTTCTCTCCTACTCAGATCGATAAATTTGGAATTCTAAATCCAACATGGTTTTAGTAGCTCTTTGAAACTTGACAAAATAAAGGAGTTCTAAGTTTTGTCTCTACGGTTTGTTTCCTCTTCAAGTAGCCTTAGGCACAGACTGTGGAAAAGCATTTTCATTGAGAGGGGTTGCCAAGCTTCTAAGAAATAACGAGTCTCCGAAATACCAGGAAATATTTTTTCACCCAATCTTGATGATATTTGGTTGCATGATCAGTACACAAATCCCACTTGGCTCACCAAATTTTGTTCTTCTAGGTTGAAGCGTTCATCTACAGTAGCAGTTTTATTTTTAGTTTTCCCTCTGTGCTCTCCTATATCGATAGATGAATTTCGAACTCTAAATCCAACATGGTTTTGTAGTAGGTCTTTGAAACTTGACAAAATAAAAAAGTTCTCAGTTGTGTCTGTGTGGTTTGTTACCTCTTCATTAGCCCTAAGCACAAACTGTGGAAAAGCACTTTCATTGAGAGGGATTGCCAAGCTTCTAAGAAATAGCGAGTTTCCGAAATACCAGCAAATACTTTTTCACCCAAACTTGATGATACTTGGTGGTAATGATCAGTACACAAATTCCACTTGGCTCACCAAATTTTCTTCTTCTAGGTTGAAGCGTTCGTCTACAGTAGCAATTTTTATATTTAGGTTTCCCTCTGTTCTCTCTTATATACATAGATGATTTTGGAACTCTAAATACAACATGGTTTGTAGTAGATCTTTGAAACTTGACAAAATAAAGGAGTTCTCAGTTGTATCACTAAGGTTGTTTCCTCTTCAAGTAGCCCTACTCACAGACTGTAAAAAAGCACTTTCATTGAGAGGGGTTGCCAAGCTTCTAAGAAATAACGAGTTTCCGAAATACCAGCAAATATTTTTTCACCCAATCTTGATGATACTTGGTGGTAATGACAAGTACACTAATTTCACTTGGCTCACCTAATTTTTGTTCTTTTAGGTTGAGCGTTCGTTTACAGTAGCAGTTTTTATTTTTAGGTTTCACTCTGTTCTCTCTTATATAGATAGATGAATTTGGAACTCTAAATCCAACATAGTTTGTAGTAGCTCTTTGAAACTTGACAAAATAAAGGAGTTCTCAGTTTTGTCTCTATGGTTTGTTTCCTCCTCAAGTAGCCCTAGGCACAGATTGTGGAAAAGCACTTTCATTGAGAGGGGTTGCAAAGCTACTAAGAAATTACGAGTTTCCGAAATACCAGCAAATATTTTTGCACCCAATCTTGATGATACGTTGTGGTAATGACAAGGACACAAATCCCACTTGGCTCACCAAATTTTGTTCTTCTACGTTGAAGCGTTCGTTGATAGTAGCAGTTTATATTTTTAGGTTTCCCTCTTTTCTCTCTTATATAGATAGATAAATTTGGAATTCTAAATCCAACACGGTTTGTGGTAGCTATTTGAAAATTGACAAAAAAGAAAGTAGTTCTCAGTTTTGTATCTATGATTTGTTTCCTCTTCAAGTGGCCCTAAGCAGAGACTGTGGAAAAGCACTTTCATTGTAAGGGGTTGCCATGCTTCCAAGAAATTACGAGTTTCCGAAATACCAGCAAATATTTTTCACATAAACTTGATGATACGTGGTGGTAATGATTGGTACACAAATCCCACTAACTCACCAAATTTTGTTCTTCTAGTTTGAAGCGTTCGTTTACAGTAGCAGATTATAATTTTAGGTTTCCCTCTGTTCTCTCCTATACAGATAGATGAATTTGGAATTCTAAATCCAACATGGTTTGTAGTAGCTCTTTGAAACTTGACAAGAAAAAAGTAGTTCTCAGTTTTGTCTCTATGATTTGTTTCCTCTTCACGTAGCCCTAAGCAGAGACTGTAGAAAAGCACTTTCATTGAAAGCGGTTGCAAAGCTTCCAAGAAATAACGAGTCTCCGAAATACCAGGAAATATTTTTCCAACGAATCTTGATGATATTTGGTGGTAAAGATCAGTACACAAATCCCACTTGGCTCACCAAATTTTGTTCTTCTAGGTTGAAGCGTTCGTCTATAGTAGCAGTTTTTATTTTTAGGTTTCCCTCTGTGCTCTCCTATATAGATAGATGAATTTCGAACTCTAAATCCAACATGGTTTGTAGTAGCTCTTTCAAACTTGACAAAATAAAAAAGTTCTCAGTTGTGTCTGTATGGTTTGTTTCCTCTTCAAGTAGCCCTAAGCACAAACTGTGGAAAAGCACTTTCATTGAGAGGGATTGCCAAGCTTCTAAGAAATAAAGAGTTTCCGAAATACCAGCAAATATTTTTTCACCCAAACTAGATGACACTTGGTGGTAATGATCAGTACACAAATCCCACTTGGCTCACCAAGTTTTCTTCTTCTAGTTTGAAGCGTTTGTCTACAGTAGCAGTTTTTATTTTTAGGTTTCCCTCTGTGCTCTCCTATATAGATATATGAATTTCGAACTCTAAATCCAACATGGTGTGTAGTGCTCTTTGAAACTTGACAAAATAAAAAAGTTCTCAGTTGTGTCTGTATGGTTTGTTTCCTCTTCAAGTAGCCCTAGGCACAGACTGTGGAAAAGCACATTCATTGAGAGGGGATGCCAAGCTTCTAAGAAAATAACGAGTTTCCCAAATACCAGCAAATATTTTTTCACCCAATCTTGATGAATACTTGGTGGTAATGATAAGTACACAAATCCCACTTGGCTCACCAAATTTTGTTCTCTAGTTTGAAGCGTTCGTTTACAGTAGCAGTTTATAATTTTTAGGTTTCCCTCTGTTCTCTCCTATATAGATAGATGATTTGGAATTCTAAATCCAACATGGTTTGTAGTAGCTGTTTGAAACTTGACCAAAAAAAAGTAGTTCTCAGTTTTGTCTCTATGACTTGTTTCCTCTTTAAGTGGCCCTAAGCAGAGACTGTGGAAAAGTACTTTCATTGAAAGGGTAGCCAAGCTTCCAAAAAATTTACGAGTTTTCGAAATACCAGCAAATATTTTTTCACCCAATCTTGATGATACGTTTTGGTAACGATCAGTACACAATCCCAACTTGGCTCACCAAATTTTGATCTTCTAGTTTGGAAGCGTTCGTCTACAGTAGCAGTTTTTATATTTAGGTTTCACTGTGTTCTCCCCTATATAAATAGATGAATTTGGAACTCTAAGTAAAACATGATTTATAGTAGCTCTTTGAAACTTGACAAAAAGTAGTAGTTCTCAGTTTTGTCTCTATGTTTTGTTTCCTCTTCAAGTAGCCCTAGGCACAGACTGAGGAAAAGCACTTTCATTGAGAGTGGTTGCCATGCTTTTAAGAAATAACAAGTTTCTGAAATACAAGCAAATATACTTTCACCCAATCTTGATGATACTTGCTGGTAATGATCAGTACACAAATCCCACTTGGCTCACCAAATTGTGTTCTTCTAGGTTGAAGTGTTCGTCTGCAGTAGCAGTTTTTATATGTAGGTTTCACTCTGTTTTCTATTATATAGATAGATGAATTTGGAACTCTAAATCCAACATGGTATGTAGTAGCTCTTTGAACTTGAAAGATAAAGGAGTTCTCAGATTTGTCTCTATGCTTTGTTTCCTCTTTCAAGTAGCCCTAGGCAGAGACTGTGGAAAAGCACTTTCATTGAGAGGGGTTGCAAAGCTTCTAAGAAATAACGAGTTTCCGAAATGCCAGCAAATATTTTTCAACCAATCTTAATTATACTTGGTGGTAATGATCAGTACACTAATCCCACTTGGCTCACCAAATTTTGTTCTACCTTGAAGCGTTCGTTTACAGTAGCAGTTTATATTTTTAGGTTTCCCTCTGTTCTCTCCTATATAGATAGATGAATTTGGAAATCTAAATCCAACATGGCTTGTAGTAGCTCTTTGAAACTTGACAAAATAAAGGAATTCTCAGTTTTTGTCTCTATGATTTGTTTCCTCTTCAAGTAGCCCTAAGCAGAGACTGTGGAAAAGCCACTTTCATTGAAAGGGTTGCCAAGCTTCCAAGAAATTACGAGTTTCCAAAATACCAGCAAGTATTTTTTCACCCAATCTTGATGATAACTTGGTGGTAATAATCCGTACACAAATCCCACGTGGCTCACCAAATTTTGTTCTTCTAGGTTGAAGCGTTCGTTTACAGTAGGAGTTTATATTTTTAGGTTTTTCTCTGTTCTCTTATATATAGATAGATGAATTTGGAACTCTAAATCCAACATGGTTTGTAGTAGTTTTTTGAAATTTGACAAAATAAAGGAGTTCTCAGTTTTGTCTCTATGGTTTGTTTCCTATTCAAGTAGACTAGGCACAGACTGTGGAAAAGCACTTTCATTGAGAGTGGTTGCCAAGCTTCTAAGAAATTACGAGTTTCCGAAATACCAGCAAATATTTTTTTACCCAATCTTGATGATACTTTGTGGTAATGATCAGTACACAAATCCCACTTGGCTCACCAATTTTTTTTATTCTAGTTGAAGCGTTCGTCTACAGTAGCAGTTTTTATTTTAGGTTTCCTTCTGTGCTCTCCTATATAGATAGATGAATTTCGAACTCTAAATCCAACATGGTTTGTAGTAGCTCTTTCAAACTTGACAAAATAAAAAAGTTCTCAGTTGTGTCTGTATGGTTTGTTTCCTCTTCAAGTAGCCCTAAGCACAAACTGTGGAAAAGCACTTTCATTGAGAGTGATTGCCAAGCTTCTAAGAAATAAAGAGTTTCGAAATACCAGCAAATATTTTTTCACCTAAACTAGATGACACTTGGTGGTAATGATCAGTACACAAATCCCACTTGGCTCACCAAGTTTTCTTCTTCTAGTTTGAAGCGTTGTCTACAGTACCAGTTTTTATTTTTAGGTTTCCCTCTGTGCTCTCCTATATAGATATAAGAATTTCGAACTCTAAATCCAACATGTTGTGTAGTAGCTCTTTGAAACTTGACAAAATAAAAAAGTTCTCAGTTGTGTCTGTATGGTTTGTTTCCTCTTCAAGTAGCCCTAGGCACAGACTGTGGAAAAGCACATTCATTGAGAGGGGATGCCAAGCTTCTAAGAAATAACGAAGTTCCCAAATACCAGCAAATATTTTTTCACCCAATCTTGATGATACTTGGTGGTAATGGTAAGTACACAAATCCCACTTGGCTCACCAAATTTATGTTCTTCTAGTTTGAAGCGTTCGTTTACAGTAGCAGTTTATATTTTTAGGTTTCCCTCTGTTCTCTCCTATATAGATAGATGAATTTGGAATTCTAAATCCAACATGGTTTGTAGTAGCTGTTTGAAACTTGACCAAAAAAAAAGTAGTTCTCAGTTTTGTCTCTATGACTTGTTTCCTCTTTAAGTGGCCCTAAGCAGAGACTGTGGAAAAGTACTTTCATTGAAAGGGGTAGCCAAGCTTCCAAAAAATTACGAGTTTTCGAAATACCAGCAAATATTTTTTCACCCAATCTTGATGATACGTTTTGGTAACGATCAGTACACAAATCCCACTTGGCTCACCAAAATTTTGATCTTCTAGTTTGAAGCGTTCGTCTACAGTAGCAGTTTTTATATTTAGGTTTCACTGTGTTCTCCCCTATATAAATAGATGAATTTGGAACTCTAAGTAAAAACATGATTTATAGTAGCTCTTTGAAACTTGACAAAAAGTAGTAGTTCTCAGTTTTGTCTCTATGTTTTGTTTCCTCTTCAAGTAGCCCTATGCACAGACTGTGGAAAAGCACTTTCATTGAGAGTGGTTGCCATGCTTTTAAGAAATAACAAGTTTCTGAAATACAAGCAAATATACTTTCACCCAATCTTGATGATAACTTGGTGGTAATGATCAGTACACAAATCCCACTTGGCTCACCAAATTGTGTTCTTCTAGGTTGAAGTGTTCGTCTGCAGTAGCAGTTTTTATATGTAGGTTTCACTCTGTTTTCTATTATATAGATAGATGAATTTGGAACTCTAAATCCAACATGGTTTGTAGTAGCTCTTTGAAACTTGATAAGATAAAGGAGTTCTCAGATTTGTCTCTATGGTTTGTTTCCTCTTCAAGTAGCCCTAGGCACAGACTGTGGAAAGCACTTTCATTGAGAGGGGTTGCCAAGCTTCTAAGAAATAACGAGTTTCCGAAATGCCAGCAAATATTTTTTCAACCAATCTTAATTATACTTGGTGGTAATGATCAGTACACTAATCCCACTTGGCTCACCAAATTTTGTTCTAGCTTGAAGCGTTCGTTTACAGTAGCAGTTTATATTTTTAGGTTTCCCTCTGTTCTCTCCTATATAGATAGATGAATTTGGAAATCTAAATCCAACATGGCTTGTAGTAGCTCTTTGAAACTTGACAAAATAAAGGAATTCTCAGTTTTGTCTCTATGATTTGTTTCCTCTTCAAGTAGCCCTAAGCAGAGACTGTGGAAAAGCACTTTCATTGAAAGGGTTGCCAAGCTTCCAAGAAATTACGAGTTTCCAAAATACCAGCAAGTATTTTTTCACCCAATCTTGATGATACTTGGTGGTAATAATCCGTACACAAATCCCACGTGGCTCACCAAATTTTGTTCTTCTAGGTTGAAGCGTTCGTTTACAGTAGGAGTTTATATTTTTAGGTTTTTCTCTGTTCTCTTATATATAGATAGATGAATTTGGAACTCTAAATCCAACATGGTTTGTAGTAGTTCTTTGAAATTTGACAAAATAAAGGAGTTCTCAGTTTTGTCTCTATGGTTTGTTTCCTATTCAAGTAGCCCTAGGCACAGACTGTGGAAAAGCACTTTCATTGAGAGGGGTTGCCAAGCTTCTAAGAAATTACGAGTTTCCGAAATACCAGCAAATATTTTTTTACCCAATCTTGATGATACTTGGTGGTAATGATCAGTACACGAATCCCACTTGGCTCAACAAATTTTGTTCTTCTAGGTTGAAGCGTTCGTCTACAGTAGCACTTTTATATGTAGGTTTCACTCTGTTCTCTCTTATATAGATAGATGAACATGGATCTCTAAATCCAACATGGTTTATAGTACCTCTTTGAAACTGACTAAATAAAGTAGTTCTCAGTTTTATCTCTATGGTTTGTTTCCTCTTCAAGTAGCCCTAAGCAGAGACTGTGGAAAAGCACTTTCATTGAAAGGGGTTGCCTAGCTTCTAAGAAATAACGAGTTTCCGAAATACCAGCAAATATTTTTTCACCCAATCTTGATGAAACGTGGTGGTAATGACAAGTACACATCGCACTTGGCTCACCAAATTTTGTTCTTCTAGGTTGAAGCGTTCGTTAACAGTAGCAGTTTTCATTTTTAGGTTTCACTCTGTTCTCAAATATATAGATAGATGAATTTGGAACTCTAAATCCAACATGGTTTTTAGTAGCTCTTTGAAACTTGACAAAATAAAAAAGTTTTCAGTTGTGTCTCTATGGTTTGTTTCCTCTTCAAGTACCCCTAAGCAGAGTCTGTGGAAAAGCACTTTCATTGAAAGCGGTTGCCAAGCTTCCAAGAAATAACGAGTCTCCGAAATGCCAGCAAATATTTTTTCACCCAATCTTGATGATATTTGGTTGCAATGATCAGTACACAAATCCCACTTGGCTCACCAAATTTTTTTATTCTAGGTTGAAGCGTTCGTCTACAGTAGCAGTTTTTATTTTTAGATTTCCTTCTGTGCTCTCCTATATAGATAGATGAATTTCGAACTCTAAATCCAACATGGTTTGTAGTAGCTCTTTCAAACTTGACAAAATAAAAAAGTACTCAGTTGTGTCTGTATGGTTTGTTTCCTCTTCAAGTAGCCCTAAGCACAAACTGTGGAAAAGCACTTTCATTGAGAGGGATTGCCAAGCTTCTAAGAAATAAAGAGTTTCCGAAATACCAGCAAATATTTTTTCACCCAAACTAGATGACACTTGGTGGTAATGATCAGTACACAAATCCCACTAGGCTCACCA
>NW_027515644.1:0-74138 GCF_048772815.1 Callospermophilus lateralis
AAGCTTGGCAACCCCTCTCAATGAAAATGCTTTTCCACAGTCTGTGCCTAGGGCTACTTGAAGAGGAAACAAACCATAGAGACAAAACTGAGAACGCCTTTATTTTGTCAAGTTTCAAAGAGCTACTAAAAACCATGTTGGATTTACAGTTCCAAATTCAACTATCTACACAGGAGAGAACAGAGGGAAACCTAAATATAAAAACTGCTACTGTAGCGAAGGCTTCAACCTAGAAGAACAAAATATGGTGAGCCAAGTGGGATTTGTGTACTGATCATTACCACAAAGTATCATCAAGACTGGGTGAAAAAATATTTGCTGGTATTTTGGAAACTCGTTATTTCTTAGAAGCTTGGAAACACATCTCAATGAAAGTGCCTCCACAGTCTGTGCCTAGGGCTACTTGAAGACGAAACAAACCATAGAGACAAAACTGAGAACTCCTTTATTTTGTCAATTTTCAAAGACCTACTACAATCCATGTTTGATTTAGAGTTCCACATTCATCTAACTATATAGGAGAGAACAGTAGAAACCTAAATATAAAAACTGCTACTGTAGACGAACGCTTCAACCTAGAAGAACAAAATTTGGTGAGCCAAGTGGGATTTGTGTACTGATCATTTGCAACAAGTATCATCAAGATTGGGTGAAAAAATATTTGCTGGTATTTCGGAAACTCGTTATTTCTAGAAGCTTGGCAACCCCTCTCAATGAAAGTGGATTTCCACAGTGTGTGCCTAGGGCTAATAGAAGAGGAAACAATCCATAGAGACAAAACTGAGAACGCCTTTATTTTGTGAAGTTTCAAAGAGGTACTACAAACCATGTTGGATTTACAGTTCCAAATTCATCTATCTATACAGGAGAGAACAGAGGGAAACCGAAATATAAAAACTGCAACTGTAGACGAACGCTTCAACCTAGAAGAACAAAATTTGGTGAGCCAAGTGGGATTTGTGTACTGACCATTACCATCAAGTATCATCAGATTGGGTGAAAAAATATTTGCTGGTAGTTCGGAAACTCGTAATTTCTTAGAAGCTTGGCAACCCCTCTCAATGAAAGGGCTTTTGCACAGTCTGTGCCAAGGGCTACTTGAAGAGGAAACAAACCATAGAGACAAAACTGAGAACTCCTTTATTTTGTCAAGTTTCAAAGAGCTACTACAAACCATGTTGGATTTAGAGTTCCAAATTCATCTATTTATATAGGAGAGAACAGAGGGAAACCTAGATATAAAAACTGCTACTGTAGACGAACGCTTCAACCTAGAAGAACAAAATTTGGTGAACCAAGTGGGATTTGTGTACTGATCATTAGCAACAAGTATCATCAAGATTGGGTGAAAAAATATTTGCTGGTATTTCGGAAACTAGTAATTTCTTAGAAGCTTGGCAACCCTCTCAATGAAAGTGCTTTTCCACAGTCTGTGACTAGGGCTACTTGAAGAGGAAACAAACCATAGAGACAAAACTGAGAACTCCTTTATTTTGTCAAGTTTCAAAGAGCTACTACAAACCATGTTGGATTTAGAGTTCCAAATTCATCTATCTATATATGAGAGAACATAGTGAAACCTAAATATAAAAACTGCTACTGTAGAAGAACGCTTCAACCTAGAAGAACAGAATTTGGTGAGCCAAGAGGGATTTGTGTACTGATCATCAGCAACAAATATCATCAAGATTGGCTGAAAACATATTTGCTGGTATTTCGGAAACTCGTTATTTCTTAGAAGCTTGGCAACCCCTCTCAATGAAAATGCTTTTCCACAGTCTGTGCCTAGGGCTACTTGAAGAGGAAACAAACCATAGAGACAAAACTGAGAACTCCTTTTTTTTGTCAAGTTTCAAAGACCTACTAAACACCATGTTGGATTTAGAGTTCCAAATTCATCTATCTATATAGGAGAGAACAGAGAGAACCCTAAATATAAAAACTGCTACTGTAGACGAATGCTTCAACCTAGAAGAACAAAATTTGGTGAGGAAAGTGGGATTTGTGTACTGATCCTTACCACCAAGTATCATCAAAATTGGGTGAAAAAATATTTGCTGGAATTTCAGATATTCATAATTTCTTAGAAGCTTGGCAACCCCTCTCAAAGAAAGTGCTTTTCCACAGTGTGTGCCTAGGGCTAATAGAAGAGCAAACAATCCATAGAGACAAAACTGAGAACGCCTTTATTTTGTCAAGATTCAAAGAGCTACTACAAACCATGTTGGATTTAGAGTTCCTAATTCATCTATCTATACAGGAGAGAACAGAGGGAAACCGAAATATAAAAACTGCTACTGTAGACGAACGCTTCAACCTAGAAGAACAAAATTTGGTGAGCCAAGTGGGATTTGTGTACTGATCATTGCAAAAAGTATCATCAGGACTGGGTGAAAAAATATTTGCTGGTATTTTGGAAACTCGTTATTTCTTAGAAGCTTGGCAACCCATCTCAATGAAAGTGCTTCCACAGTCTGTGCCTAGGGCTACTTGAAGACGAAACAAACCATAGAGACAAAACTGAGAACTCCTTTATTTTGTCAAGTTTCAAAGAGCTACTACAATCCATGTTGGATTTAGAGTTCCAAATTCATCTATCTATATAGGAGAGAACAGAGAGAACCCTAAATATAAAAACTGCTACTGTAGACGAACGCTTCAACCTAGAAGATCAAAATTTGGTGAGCCAAGTGGGATTTGTGTACTGATCATTACCACCAAGTATCATCAAGATTGGGTGAAAAAATATTTGCTGGTATTTCGGAAATTCGTTATTTCTTAGAAGCCTGGCAACCATCTTAATGAAAGTGCTTCCACAGTCTGTGCCTAGGGCTACTTGAAGAGGAAACAAACGATAGAGACAAAACTGAGAACTCCTTTATTTTGTCAAGTTTCAAAGAGCTACTACAAATCATGTTGGATTTAGAGTTCCAAATTCATCTATCTATATAGGAGAGAACAGAGGGAAACCTAAATATAAAAACGGCTACTTTAGATGAACGCTTCAACCTAGAAGAACAAAATTTGGTGACCAAGTGGGATCTGTGTACTGATCATTACCACCAAGTATCATCAAGATTGGGTGAAAAAATATTTGCTGGTATTTCTGAAACTCGTTATTTCTTAGAAGCTTGGCAACCCCTCTCAATGAAAGTGCTTTTCCACAGTCTGTGTCGAGGGATACTTGATGAGGAAACAAACCATAGAGACAAAACTGAGAACTCCTTTATTTTGTCAAGTTTCAAAGAGCTACTAAAATCCATGTTGTATTTAAAGTTCCAAATTCATCTATCTATATAGGAGAGAACAGAGAGAATCCTAAATATAAAAACTGCTACTGTAGACGAACGCTTCAACATAGAAGAACAAAATTTGGTGAGCCAAGTGGGATTTGTGTACTGATCATTACCACCAAGTATCATCAAGATTGGGTGAAAAAATATTTGCTGGTATTTCGGAAATTCGTTATTTCTTAGAAGCTTGGCAACCATCTTAATTAAAGTGCTTCCACAGTCTGTGCCTAGGACTACTTGAAGAGGAAACAAACCATAGAGACAAAACTGAGAACTCCTTTATTTTGTCAAGTTTCAAAGAGCTACTACAAATCATGTTGGATTTAGAGTTCCAAATTCATCTATCTATATATGAGAGAACAGAGTGAACCCTAAATATAAAAACTGCTACTGTACACGAACGCTTCAACCTAGAAGAACAAAATTTGGTGTGCCAAGTGGAATTTGTGTACTGATCATTACCACCCAGTATCATCAAGATTGGGTGAAAAAATATTTGCTGGTATTTCGGAAACTCGTTATTTCTTAGAAGCTTTGCAACCCCTCTCAATGAAAGTGCTTTTCCACAGTCTGTGCCTAGGGCTACTTGAAGAGGAAACAAACCATAGAGACAAAACTGAGAACTCCTTTATTTTGTCAAGTTTCAAAGAGCTACTATAAACCATGTTGGATTTAGAGTTCCAAATTCATCTATCTATATAGGAGAGAACAGAGGGAAACCTAAATATAAAAACTGCTACTGTAGAGGAAAGCTTCAACCTAGAAGAACAAAATTTGGTGAGCCAAGTGGGATTTGTGTACTGATCATTACCACCAAGTATCATCAAGATTGGGTTAAACAATATTTGCTGGTATTTTGGAAACTCGTTATTCCTTAGAAGCTTGGCAACCCATCTCAATGAAAGTGCTTTCCACAGTCTGTGCCTAGGGCTACTTGAAGAGGAAACAAACCATAGAGACAAAACTGAGAACTCTTTTATTTTGTCAAGTTTCAAAGAGCTACTACAAACCATGTTGGATTTAGAGTTCCAAATTCATCTATCTATATAGGAGAGAACAGAGGGAAACCTAAATATAAAAACTGCTACTGTAGAGGAAAGCTTCAACCTAGAAGAACAAAATTTGGTGAGCCAAGTGGGATTTGTGTACTTATCATTACCACCAAGTATCATCAAGTTTGGGTGAAAAAATATTTGGGGGTGTTTCAGAAACTTGGAATTTCTTAGAAGCTTGGGAACCACTCTCAATGAAAGTGCTTTTCCACAGTCTGTGCCTAGGTCTACTTGAAGAGGAAACAAACAATAGAGACAAAACTGAGAACTCCTTTATTTTGTCAAGTTTCAAAGAGCTACTACAATCCATGTTGGATTTAGAGTTCCACATTCATCTCACTATATAGGAGACAACAGAGAGAAACCTAAATATAAAACCTGCTACTGTAGACGAACGCTTCAACCTAGAAGAATAAAATTTGGTGAGCACAGTGGGATTTGTGTACTGATCATTAGCAACATGTATCATCAAGATTGGGTGAAAAAATATTTGCTGGTACTTCGGAAACTCGTTATTTCTTAGAAGCTTGGTAACCCCTCGCAATGAAAGTGCTTTTCCACAGTGTGCGCATAGGGCTACGTGAAGAGGAAACAAACCATAGAGACAAAACTCAGAACTCCTTTATTTTGTCAAGTTTCAAAGAGCTACTACAAACCATGTTGGATTTAGAGTTCCAAATTCATCTATCTATATATGAGAGAACAGAGGGAAACCTAAATATAAAAACGGCTACTGTAGAGGAACGTTTCAACCTAGAAGAACAAAATTTGGTGACCAAGTGGGATCTGTGTACTGATCATTACCACCAAGTATCATCAAGATTGGGTGAAAAAATATTTGCTGGTATTTCGGAAACTCGTTATTTCTTAGAAGCTTTGCAACCCCTGTCAATGAAAGTGCTTTTCCACAGTGTGTGCCTAGGGCTAATAGAAGAGGAAACAATCCATAGAGACAAAACTGAGAACGCCTTTATTTTGTCAAGTTTCAAAGAGCTACTAAAAACCATGTTGGATTTACAGTTCCAAATTCAACTATCTACACAGGAGAGAACAGAGGGAAACCTAAATATAAAAACTGCTACTGTAGCGAAGGCTTCAACCTAGAAGAACAAAATATGGTGAGCCAAGTGGGATTTGTGTACTGATCATTACCACAAAGTATCATCAAGATTGGGTGAAAAAATATTTGCTGGTATTTCGGAAACTCGTTATTTCTTAGAAGCTTGGCAACCCTCTCAATGAAAGTGCTTTTCCACAGTCTGTGACTAGGGCTACTTGAAGAGGAAACAAACCATAGAGACAAAACTGAGAACTCCTTTATTTTGTCAAGTTTCAAAGAGCTACTACAAACCATGTTGGATTTAGAGTTCCAAATTCATCTATCTATATATGAGAGAACAGAGTGAAACCTAAATATAAAAACTGCTACTGTAGAAGAAAGCTTCAACCTAGAAGAACAGAATTTGGTGAGCCAAGTGGGATTTGTGTACTGATCATCAGCAACAACTATCATCAAGATTGGCTGAAAACATATTTGCTGGTATTTCGGAAACTCGTTATTTCTTAGAAGCTTGGCAACCCCTCTCAATGAAAATGCTTTTCCACAGTCTGTGCCTAGGGCTACTTGAAGAGGAAACAAACCATAGAGACAAAACTGAGAACTCCTTTATTTTGTCAAGTTTCAAAGAGCTACTACAAACCATGTTGGATTTAGAGTTCCAAATTCATCTATCTATATAGGAGAGAACAGAGGGAAACCTAGATATAAAAACTGCTACTGTAGACGAACGCTTCAACCTAGAAGAACAAAATTTGGTGAACCAAGTGGGATTTGTGTACTGATCATTAGCAACAAGTATCATCAAGATTGGGTGAAAAAATATTTGCTGGTATTTCGGAAACTAGTAATTTCTTAGAAGCTTGGCAACCCTCTCAATGAAAGTGCTTTTCCACAGTCTGTGACTAGGGCTACTTGAAGAGGAAACAAACCATAGAGACAAAACTGAGAACTCCTTTATTTTGTCAAGTTTCAAAGAGCTACTACAAACCATGTTGGATTTAGAGTTCCAAATTCATCTATCTATATATGAGAGAACAGAGTGAAACCTAAATATAAAAACTGCTACTGTAGAAGAACGCTTCAACCTAGAAGAACAGAATTTGGTGAGCCAAGAGGGATTTGTGTACTGATCATCAGCAACAAATATCATCAAGATTGGCTGAAAACATATTTGCTGGTATTTCGGAAACTCGTTATTTCTTAGAAGCTTGGCAACCCCTCTCAATGAAAATGCTTTTCCACAGTCTGTGCCTAGGGCTACTTGAAGAGGAAACAAACCATAGAGACAAAACTGAGAACGCCTTTATTTTGTCAAGTTTCAAAGAGCTACTAAAAACCATGTTGGATTTACAGTTCCAAATTCAACTATCTACACAGGAGAGAACAGAGGGAAACCTAAATATAAAAACTGCTACTGTAGCGAAGGCTTCAACCTAGAAGAACAAAATATGGTGAGCCAAGTGGGATTTGTGTACTGATCATTACCACAAAGTATCATCAAGACTGGGTGAAAAAATATTTGCTGGTATTTTGGAAACTCGTTATTTCTTAGAAGCTTGGAAACACATCTCAATGAAAGTGCCTCCACAGTCTGTGCCTAGGGCTACTTGAAGACGAAACAAACCATAGAGACAAAACTGAGAACTCCTTTATTTTGTCAATTTTCAAAGACCTACTACAATCCATGTTTGATTTAGAGTTCCACATTCATCTAACTATATAGGAGAGAACAGTAGAAACCTAAATATAAAAACTGCTACTGTAGACGAACGCTTCAACCTAGAAGAACAAAATTTGGTGAGCCAAGTGGGATTTGTGTACTGATCATTTGCAACAAGTATCATCAAGATTGGGTGAAAAAATATTTGCTGGTATTTCGGAAACTCGTTATTTCTAGAAGCTTGGCAACCCCTCTCAATGAAAGTGGATTTCCACAGTGTGTGCCTAGGGCTAATAGAAGAGGAAACAATCCATAGAGACAAAACTGAGAACGCCTTTATTTTGTGAAGTTTCAAAGAGGTACTACAAACCATGTTGGATTTACAGTTCCAAATTCATCTATCTATACAGGAGAGAACAGAGGGAAACCGAAATATAAAAACTGCAACTGTAGACGAACGCTTCAACCTAGAAGAACAAAATTTGGTGAGCCAAGTGGGATTTGTGTACTGACCATTACCATCAAGTATCATCAGATTGGGTGAAAAAATATTTGCTGGTAGTTCGGAAACTCGTAATTTCTTAGAAGCTTGGCAACCCCTCTCAATGAAAGGGCTTTTGCACAGTCTGTGCCAAGGGCTACTTGAAGAGGAAACAAACCATAGAGACAAAACTGAGAACTCCTTTATTTTGTCAAGTTTCAAAGAGCTACTACAAACCATGTTGGATTTAGAGTTCCAAATTCATCTATTTATATAGGAGAGAACAGAGGGAAACCTAGATATAAAAACTGCTACTGTAGACGAACGCTTCAACCTAGAAGAACAAAATTTGGTGAACCAAGTGGGATTTGTGTACTGATCATTAGCAACAAGTATCATCAAGATTGGGTGAAAAAATATTTGCTGGTATTTCGGAAACTAGTAATTTCTTAGAAGCTTGGCAACCCTCTCAATGAAAGTGCTTTTCCACAGTCTGTGACTAGGGCTACTTGAAGAGGAAACAAACCATAGAGACAAAACTGAGAACTCCTTTATTTTGTCAAGTTTCAAAGAGCTACTACAAACCATGTTGGATTTAGAGTTCCAAATTCATCTATCTATATATGAGAGAACATAGTGAAACCTAAATATAAAAACTGCTACTGTAGAAGAACGCTTCAACCTAGAAGAACAGAATTTGGTGAGCCAAGAGGGATTTGTGTACTGATCATCAGCAACAAATATCATCAAGATTGGCTGAAAACATATTTGCTGGTATTTCGGAAACTCGTTATTTCTTAGAAGCTTGGCAACCCCTCTCAATGAAAATGCTTTTCCACAGTCTGTGCCTAGGGCTACTTGAAGAGGAAACAAACCATAGAGACAAAACTGAGAACTCCTTTTTTTTGTCAAGTTTCAAAGACCTACTAAACACCATGTTGGATTTAGAGTTCCAAATTCATCTATCTATATAGGAGAGAACAGAGAGAACCCTAAATATAAAAACTGCTACTGTAGACGAATGCTTCAACCTAGAAGAACAAAATTTGGTGAGGAAAGTGGGATTTGTGTACTGATCCTTACCACCAAGTATCATCAAAATTGGGTGAAAAAATATTTGCTGGAATTTCAGATATTCATAATTTCTTAGAAGCTTGGCAACCCCTCTCAAAGAAAGTGCTTTTCCACAGTGTGTGCCTAGGGCTAATAGAAGAGCAAACAATCCATAGAGACAAAACTGAGAACGCCTTTATTTTGTCAAGATTCAAAGAGCTACTACAAACCATGTTGGATTTAGAGTTCCTAATTCATCTATCTATACAGGAGAGAACAGAGGGAAACCGAAATATAAAAACTGCTACTGTAGACGAACGCTTCAACCTAGAAGAACAAAATTTGGTGAGCCAAGTGGGATTTGTGTACTGATCATTGCAAAAAGTATCATCAGGACTGGGTGAAAAAATATTTGCTGGTATTTTGGAAACTCGTTATTTCTTAGAAGCTTGGCAACCCATCTCAATGAAAGTGCTTCCACAGTCTGTGCCTAGGGCTACTTGAAGACGAAACAAACCATAGAGACAAAACTGAGAACTCCTTTATTTTGTCAAGTTTCAAAGAGCTACTACAATCCATGTTGGATTTAGAGTTCCAAATTCATCTATCTATATAGGAGAGAACAGAGAGAACCCTAAATATAAAAACTGCTACTGTAGACGAACGCTTCAACCTAGAAGATCAAATTTTGGTGAGCCAAGTGGGATTTGTGTACTGATCATTACCACCAAGTATCATCAAGATTGGGTGAAAAAATATTTGCTGGTATTTCGGAAATTCGTTATTTCTTAGAAGCCTGGCAACCATCTTAATGAAAGTGCTTCCACAGTCTGTGCCTAGGGCTACTTGAAGAGGAAACAAACGATAGAGACAAAACTGAGAACTCCTTTATTTTGTCAAGTTTCAAAGAGCTACTACAAATCATGTTGGATTTAGAGTTCCAAATTCATCTATCTATATAGGAGAGAACAGAGGGAAACCTAAATATAAAAACGGCTACTTTAGATGAACGCTTCAACCTAGAAGAACAAAATTTGGTGACCAAGTGGGATCTGTGTACTGATCATTACCACCAAGTATCATCAAGATTGGGTGAAAAAATATTTGCTGGTATTTCTGAAACTCGTTATTTCTTAGAAGCTTGGCAACCCCTCTCAATGAAAGTGCTTTTCCACAGTCTGTGTCGAGGGATACTTGATGAGGAAACAAACCATAGAGACAAAACTGAGAACTCCTTTATTTTGTCAAGTTTCAAAGAGCTACTAAAATCCATGTTGTATTTAAAGTTCCAAATTCATCTATCTATATAGGAGAGAACAGAGAGAATCCTAAATATAAAAACTGCTACTGTAGACGAACGCTTCAACATAGAAGAACAAAATTTGGTGAGCCAAGTGGGATTTGTGTACTGATCATTACCACCAAGTATCATCAAGATTGGGTGAAAAAATATTTGCTGGTATTTCGGAAATTCGTTATTTCTTAGAAGCTTGGCAACCATCTTAATTAAAGTGCTTCCACAGTCTGTGCCTAGGACTACTTGAAGAGGAAACAAACCATAGAGACAAAACTGAGAACTCCTTTATTTTGTCAAGTTTCAAAGAGCTACTACAAATCATGTTGGATTTAGAGTTCCAAATTCATCTATCTATATATGAGAGAACAGAGTGAACCCTAAATATAAAAACTGCTACTGTACACGAACGCTTCAACCTAGAAGAACAAAATTTGGTGTGCCAAGTGGAATTTGTGTACTGATCATTACCACCCAGTATCATCAAGATTGGGTGAAAAAATATTTGCTGGTATTTCGGAAACTCGTTATTTCTTAGAAGCTTTGCAACCCCTCTCAATGAAAGTGCTTTTCCACAGTCTGTGCCTAGGGCTACTTGAAGAGGAAACAAACCATAGAGACAAAACTGAGAACTCCTTTATTTTGTCAAGTTTCAAAGAGCTACTATAAACCATGTTGGATTTAGAGTTCCAAATTCATCTATCTATATAGGAGAGAACAGAGGGAAACCTAAATATAAAAACTGCTACTGTAGAGGAAAGCTTCAACCTAGAAGAACAAAATTTGGTGAGCCAAGTGGGATTTGTGTACTGATCATTACCACCAAGTATCATCAAGATTGGGTTAAACAATATTTGCTGGTATTTTGGAAACTCGTTATTCCTTAGAAGCTTGGCAACCCATCTCAATGAAAGTGCTTTCCACAGTCTGTGCCTAGGGCTACTTGAAGAGGAAACAAACCATAGAGACAAAACTGAGAACTCTTTTATTTTGTCAAGTTTCAAAGAGCTACTACAAACCATGTTGGATTTAGAGTTCCAAATTCATCTATCTATATAGGAGAGAACAGAGGGAAACCTAAATATAAAAACTGCTACTGTAGAGGAAAGCTTCAACCTAGAAGAACAAAATTTGGTGAGCCAAGTGGGATTTGTGTACTTATCATTACCACCAAGTATCATCAAGTTTGGGTGAAAAAATATTTGGGGGTGTTTCAGAAACTTGGAATTTCTTAGAAGCTTGGGAACCACTCTCAATGAAAGTGCTTTTCCACAGTCTGTGCCTAGGTCTACTTGAAGAGGAAACAAACAATAGAGACAAAACTGAGAACTCCTTTATTTTGTCAAGTTTCAAAGAGCTACTACAATCCATGTTGGATTTAGAGTTCCACATTCATCTCACTATATAGGAGACAACAGAGAGAAACCTAAATATAAAACCTGCTACTGTAGACGAACGCTTCAACCTAGAAGAATAAAATTTGGTGAGCACAGTGGGATTTGTGTACTGATCATTAGCAACATGTATCATCAAGATTGGGTGAAAAAATATTTGCTGGTACTTCGGAAACTCGTTATTTCTTAGAAGCTTGGTAACCCCTCGCAATGAAAGTGCTTTTCCACAGTGTGCGCATAGGGCTACGTGAAGAGGAAACAAACCATAGAGACAAAACTCAGAACTCCTTTATTTTGTCAAGTTTCAAAGAGCTACTACAAACCATGTTGGATTTAGAGTTCCAAATTCATCTATCTATATATGAGAGAACAGAGGGAAACCTAAATATAAAAACGGCTACTGTAGAGGAACGTTTCAACCTAGAAGAACAAAATTTGGTGACCAAGTGGGATCTGTGTACTGATCATTACCACCAAGTATCATCAAGATTGGGTGAAAAAATATTTGCTGGTATTTCGGAAACTCGTTATTTCTTAGAAGCTTTGCAACCCCTCTCAATGAAAGTGCTTTTCCACAGTGTGTGCCTAGGGCTAATAGAAGAGGAAACAATCCATAGAGACAAAACTGAGAACGCCTTTATTTTGTCAAGTTTCAAAGAGCTACTAAAAACCATGTTGGATTTACAGTTCCAAATTCAACTATCTACACAGGAGAGAACAGAGGGAAACCTAAATATAAAAACTGCTACTGTAGCGAAGGCTTCAACCTAGAAGAACAAAATATGGTGAGCCAAGTGGGATTTGTGTACTGATCATTACCACAAAGTATCATCAAGATTGGGTGAAAAAATATTTGCTGGTATTTCGGAAACTCGTTATTTCTTAGAAGCTTGGCAACCCTCTCAATGAAAGTGCTTTTCCACAGTCTGTGACTAGGGCTACTTGAAGAGGAAACAAACCATAGAGACAAAACTGAGAACTCCTTTATTTTGTCAAGTTTCAAAGAGCTACTACAAACCATGTTGGATTTAGAGTTCCAAATTCATCTATCTATATATGAGAGAACAGAGTGAAACCTAAATATAAAAACTGCTACTGTAGAAGAAAGCTTCAACCTAGAAGAACAGAATTTGGTGAGCCAAGTGGGATTTGTGTACTGATCATCAGCAACAACTATCATCAAGATTGGCTGAAAACATATTTGCTGGTATTTCGGAAACTCGTTATTTCTTAGAAGCTTGGCAACCCCTCTCAATGAAAATGCTTTTCCACAGTCTGTGCCTAGGGCTACTTGAAGAGGAAACAAACCATAGAGACAAAACTGAGAACTCCTTTTTTTTGTCAAGTTTCAAAGAGCTACTAAACACCATGTTGGATTTAGAGTTCCAAATTCATCTATCTATATAGGAGAGAACAGAGAGAACCCTAAATATAAAAACAGCTACTGTAGACGAATGCTTCAACCTAGAAGAACAAAATTTGGTGAGGAAATTGGGATTTGTGTACTGATCCTTACCACCAAGTATCATGAAGATTGGGTGAAAAAATATTTGCTGGAATTTCAGATATTCATAATTTCTTAGAAGCTTGGCAACCCCTCTCAATGAAAGTGCTTTTCCACAGTGTGTGCCTAGGGCTACTTGAAGACGAAACAAACCATAGAGACAAAACTGAGAACTCCTTTATTTTGTCAAGTTTCAAAGAGCTACTACAATCCATGTTGGATTTAGAGTTCCAAATTCATCTATCTATATAGGAGAGAACAGAGAGAACCCTAAATATAAAAACTGCTACTGTAGACGAACGCTTCAACCTAGAAGAACAAAATTTGGTGAGCCAATTGGGATTTGTGTACTGATCATTAGCAACAAGTATCATCAAGATTGGGTGAAAAAATATTTGCTGGTATTTCGGAAACTCGTTATTTCTTAGAGGATTGGCAACCCCTCTCAATGAAAGTGCTTTTCCACAGTCTGTGCCTAAGGCTACTTGAAGAGGATACAATCCATAGAAACAAAACTGAGAACTCCTTTATTTTGTCAATTTTCAAAGAGCTACTACAAACCATGTTGGATTTAGAGTTCCAAATTCATCTATCTATACAGGAGAGAACAGAGGGAAACCTAAATATAAAAACTGTTACTGTAGACGAATGCTACAACCTAGAAGAACAAAATTTGGTGAGCCAAGTGGATGTGTGTACTCATCATTACCACCAAGTATCATCAAGATTGGGTGAAAAAGTATTTGCTGGTACTTCGGAAACTCGTTATTTCTTAGAGGCTTGGCAACCCCTCTCAATGAAAGTGCTTTTAAACAGTGTGCGCATAGGGCTACGTGAAGAGGAAACAAACCATAGAGACAAAAGTCAGAACTCCTTTATTTTGTCAAGTTTCAAAGAGCTACTACAAACCATGTTGGATTTAGAGTTCCAAATTCATCTATCTATATATGAGAGAAGAGAGTGAAACCTAAATATAAAAACGGCTACTTTAGATGAACGCTTCAACCTAGAAGAACAAAATTGGGTGAACATGTGGGATCTGTGTACTGATCATTACCACCAAGTATCATCAAGATTGGGTGAAAAAATATTTCCTGGTATTTCCGAAACTCGTTATTTCTTAGAAGCTTGGCAACCCCTCTCAATGAAAGTGCTTTTCCACAGTCTGTGCCTAGGGCTACTTGAGGAGGAAACAATCCATAGAGACAAAACTGAGAACTCCTTTATTTTGTCAAGTTTCAAAGAGGTACTACAATCCATGTTGGATTTAAAGTTCCAAATTCATCTATCTATATAGGAGAGAACAGAGAGAAACCTAAATATAAAAACTGCTACTGTAGACGAACGCTTCAACCTAGAAGAACAAAATTTTTTGAGCCAAGTGGGATTTGTGTACTGATCATTACCACCAAGTATCATCAAGATTGGGTGAAAAAATATTTGCTGGTATTTCGGAAATTGGTTATTTCTTAGAAGCTTGGCAACCATCTTAATGAAAGTGCTTCCACAGTCTGTGCCTAGGGCTACTTGAAGAGGAAACAAACGATAGAGACAAAACTGAGAACTCCTTTATTTTGTCAAGTTTCAAAGAGCAACTACAAATCATGTTGGATTTAGAGTTCCAAATTCATCTATCTATATATGAGAGAACAGAGTGAAACCTAAATATAAAAACTGCTACTGTAGACGAACGCTTCAACCTAGAAGAACAAAATTTGGTGAGCCAAGTGGAATTTGTGTACTGATCATTACCACCAAGTATCATCAAGACTGGGTGAAAAAATATTTGCTGGTATTTCGGAAACTCGTTATTTCTTAGAAGCTTTGCAACCCCTCACAATGAAAGTGCTTTTCCACAGTCTGTGCCTATGGCTACTTGAAGAGGAAACAAACCATAGAGACAAAACTGAGAACTCTTTTATTTTGTCAAGTTTCAAAGAGCTACTATAAACCATGTTGGATTTAGAGTTGCAAATTCATCTATCTATATAGGAGAGAACACAGGGAAACCTATATATAAAAACTGCTATTGTAGACAAACGCTTCAACCTAGAAGAACAAAATTTGGTAAGCCAAGTGGATTTGTGTACTGATCAATACCACCAAGTATCATCAAGATTGGGTTAAACAATATTTGCTGGTATTTTGGAAACTCGTTATTCCTTAGAAGCTTGGCAACCCATCTCAATGAAAGTGCTTTTCCACAGTGTGTGCCTAGGGCTAATAGAAGAGGAAACAATCCATACAGACAAAACTGAGAACGCCTTTATTTTGTCAAGTTTCAAAGAGCTACTGCAATCCATGTGGGATTTAGAGTTCCACATTCATCTAACTATATAGGAGAGAACAGAGAGAAACCTAAATATAAAACCTGCTACTGTAGACGAACGCTACAACCTAGAAGAACAAAATTTGTTGAGCCAAGTGGGATGTGTGTACTGATCATTACCACCAAGTATCCTCAAAATTGGGTAAAAAAATATTTGCTGGTATTTCGGAAACTCGTAATTTCTTAGAATCTTGGAAACCCCTCTCAATGAATGTGCTTTTCCACAGTCTGTGCCTATAGCTACTTGAAGAGGAAACAATCCATAGAGACAAAACTGAGAACTCCTTTATTTTGTCAAGTTTCAAAGAGCTACTACAAACCATGTTGTATTTAGTGTTCCAAATTCATCTATCTATACAGGAGAGAACAGAGGGAAACCTAAATATAAAAACTGCTTCTGTAGACGAACGCTTCAACCTAGAAGAACAAAATATGGTGAGCCAAGTGGGATTTGTGTACTGATCATTCGAAACAAGTATCATGAAGATTTGGTGAAAAAATATTTGCTGGTACTTCAGAAACTCGTTATTTTTTAGAAGCTTGTCAACCCCTCTCAATGAAAGTGCTTTTCCACAGTCTGTGCCTAGGGCTACTTGAAGAGGAAACAAACCATAGAGACAAAACTCAGAACTCCTTTATTTTGTCAAGTTTCAAAGAGCTACTACAAACCATGTTGGATTTAGAGTTCCAAATTCATCTATCTATATATGAGAGAACAGAGGGAAACCTAAATATAAAAACGGCTACTGTAGAGGAACGTTTCAACCTAGAAGAACAAAATTTGGTGACCAAGTGGGATCTGTGTACTGATCATTACCACCAAGTATCATCAAGATTGGGTGAAAAAATATTTGCTGGTATTTCGGAAACTCGTTATTTCTTAGAAGCTTTGCAACCCCTCTCAATGAAAGTGCTTTTCCACAGTGTGTGCCTAGGGCTTATAGAAGAGGAAACAATCCATAGAGACAAAACTGAGACGCCTTTATTTTGTCAAGTTTCAAAAAGCTACTAAAAACCATGTTGGATTTACAGTTCCAAATTCATCTATCTACACAGGAGAGAACAGAGGGAAACCTAAATATAAAAACTGCTACTGTAGCGAAGGCTTCAACCTAGAAGAACAAAATATGGTGAGCCAAGTGGGATTTGTGTACTGATAATTACCACCAAGTATCATCAAGATTGTGTGAAAAAATATTTGCTGGTATTTCGGAAACTCGTTATTTTTTAGAAGCTTGGCAACCCCTCTCAATGAAAGTGGTTTTCCACAGTCTGTGCCTAGGGCTACTTGAAGAGGAAACAAACCATAGAGACAAAACTGAGAACTCCTTTATTTTGTCAAGTTTCAAAGAGCTACTACAAACCATGTTGGATTTAGAGTTCCAAATTCATCTATCTATATAGGAGAGAACAGAGGGAAACCTAGATATAAAAACTGCTACTGTAGACGAACGCTTCAACCTAGAAGAACAGAATTTGGTGAGCCAAGTGGGATTTGTGTACTGATCATCAGCAACAAGTATCATCAAGATTGGCTGAAAACATATTTGCTCGTATTTCGGAAACTCATTATTTCTTAGAAGCTTGGCAACCCCTCTCAATGAAAGTGGTTTTCCACAGTCTGTGCCTAGGGCTACTTGAAGAGGAAACAAACCATAGAGACAAAACTGAGAACTCCTTTTTTTGTCAAGTTTCAAAGAGCTACTAAAAACCATGTGGGATTTAGAGTTCCAAATTCATCTATCTATATAGGAGAGAACAGAGTGAAACCTAAATATAAAAACTGCTACTGTAGACGAACGCTTCAACCTAGAAGAACAGAATTTGGTGAGCCAAGTGGGATTTATGTACTGATCATTAGCAACAAGTATCATCAAGATTGGGTGAAAAAATATTTGCTGGTATTTCGGAAACTAGTAATTTCTTAGAAGCTTGGCAACCCTCTCAATGAAAGTGCTTTTCCACAGTCTGTGACTAGGGCTACTTGAAGACGAAACAAACCATAGAGACAAAACTGAGAACTCCTTTATTTTGTCAAGTTTCAAAGACCTACTAAAATCCATGTTGGATATGAGTTCCAAATTCATCTATGTATATAGGAGAGAACAGAGAGAACCCTAAATATAAAAACTGCTACTGTAGACGAACGCTTCAAACTAGAAGAACAGAATTTGGTGAGCCAAGTGGGATTTGTGTACTGATCATTAGCAACAAGTATCATCAAGATTGGGTGAAAAAATATTTGCTGGTATTTCGGAAACTCGTTATTTCTTAGAAGCTTGGCAACCCCTCTCAATGAAATTGCTTTTCCACAGTCTGTGCCTAGGGATAAGAGAAGAGAAAACAATCCATAGAGACAATACTGAGAACGCCTTTATTTTTCAAGTTTCAAAGAGCTACTACAAACCATGTTGGATTTAGAGTTCCAAATTCATCTATCTATACAGGAGAGAACAGAGGGAAACCTAAATATAAAAACTGCTACTGTAGACGAACGCTTCAACCTAGAAGAACAAAATTTGGTGAGCCAAGTGGGATTTGTGTACTGATCATTACCACCAAGTATCATCAAGATTGGGTGAAAAAATATTTGCTGGTATTTCGGAAACTCGTTATTTCTTAGAAGCTTGGCAACCACTCTCAATGAAAGTGGTTTTCCACAGTCTGTGCCTAGGGCTACTTGAAGAGGAAACAAACCATAGAGACAAAACTGAGAACTCCTCTCTTTTGTCACGTTTCAAAGAGCTACTACAAACCATGTTGGATTTAGAGTTCCAAATTCATCTATCTATGTAGGAGAGAACAGAGGGAAACCTAAATATAAAAACTGCTACTGTAGACGAACGCTTCTACCTAGAAGAACAAAATTTGGTGAGCCTAGTGGGATTTGTGTAGTAATCAGTACCACCAAGTATCATCAAGATTGGGTGAAAAAATATTTGCTGGTATTTCGGAAACTAGTAATTTCTTAGAAGCTTGGCAACCCTCTCAATGAAAGTGCTTTTCCACAGTCTGTGCCTAGGGCTATTTGAAGAGGAAACAAACCATAGAGACAAAACTGAGAACTCCTTTATTTTTCACGTTTCAAAGAGCTACTACAAACCATGTTGGATTTAGAGTTCCAAATTCATCTATCTATATATGAGACAACAGAGTGAAACCTAAATATAAAAACTGCTACTGTAGACGAACGCTTCAACCTAGAAGAACAGAATTTGGTGAGCCAAGTGGGATTTGTGTACTGATCATCAGCAACAAGTATCATCAAGATTGGCTGAAAAAATATTTGCTGGTATTTTGGAAACTCGTTATTTCTTAGAAGCTTGGAAACCCCTCTCAATAAAAGTGCTTTTCCACAGTCTGTGCCTAGGGCTACTTGAAGAGGAAACAAACCATAGAGACAAAACTGAGAACTCCTTTATTTTTCACGTTTCAAAGAGCTACTACAAACCATGTTGGATTTAGAGTTCCAAATTGATCTATCTATATAGGAGAGAATAGAGGGAAACCTAAATATAAAAACTGCTACTGTAGACGAAAGCTTCAACCTAGAAGAACAGAATTTGGTGAGCCAAGAGGGATTTGTGTAGTGATCATCAGCAACAGGTATCATCAAGATTGGCTGAAAAAATATTTGCTGGTATTTCGGAAACTCGTTATTTCTTAGAAGCTTGGCAACCCCTCTCAATGAAAGTGCTTTTCCACAGTCTGTGCCTAGGGCTACTTGAAGAGGAAACAAACCATAGAGACAAAATTGAGAACTCCTTTATTTTGTCAAGTTTCAAAGAGCTACTACAAACCATGTGGGATTTAGAGTTCCAAATTCATATATCTATATAGGAGAGAACAGAGGGAAACCTAAATATAAAAACTGCTACTGTAGACGAACGCTTCAACCTAGAAGAACAAAATTTGGTCAGCCAAGTGGGATTTGTGTACTGATCATTACCACCAAGTATCATCAAGATTGGGTGAAAAAATATTTGCTGGTATTTCGGAAACTTGTAATTTCTTAGAAGCTTGGATACCCCTCTCAATTAAAGTGCTTTTCCACAGTCTGTGCCTAGGGCTACTTGAAGAAAAAACAAACCATAGAGACAAAACTGAGAACTCCTTTATTTTGTCAAGTTTCAAAGAGCTACTACAAACCATGTTGGATTTAGATTTCCAAATTCATCTATCTATATATGAGATAACAGAGGGAAACCTAAATATAAAAACTGCTACTGTAGACGAACGCTTCAACCTAGAAGAACAGAATTTGGTGAGCCAAGTGGGATTTGTGTACTGATCATCAGCAACAAGTATCATCAAGATTGGCTGAAAACATATTTGCTGGTATTTCGGAAACTCGTTATTTCTTAGAAGCTTGGCAACCCCTCTCAATGAAAGTGCTTTTCCTCAGTCTGTGCCTAGGGCTACTTGAAGAGGAAACAAACCATAGAGACAAAATTGAGAACTCCTTTATTTTCTCACGTTTCAAAGAGCTACTACAAACCATGTTGGATTTAGAGTTCCAAATTCATCTATCTATATTGGAGAAAACAGAGGGAAACCTAAATAAAAAAACTGCTTCTGTAGACGAACGCTTCAACCTAGAAGAACAGAATTTGGTGAGCCAAGTGGGATTTGTGTACTGATCATCAGCAACAAGTATCATCAAGTTTGGCTGAAAAAAATATTTGCTGGTATTTCGGAAACTCGTTATTTCTTAGAAGCTTGGCAACCCCTCTCAATTAAATGCTTTTCCTCAGTCTGTGCCTAGGGCTACTTGAAGAGGAAACAAACCATAGAGACAAAACTGAGAACTACTTTATTTTGTCAAGTTTCAAAGAGCTACTAAAAACCATGTTGGATTTAGAGTTCCAAATTCATCTATCTAAATAGGAGAGAACAGAGGGAAACCTAAATATAAAAACTGCTACTGTAGACGAATGCTTCAACCTAGAAGAACAAAATTTGGTGAGGAAAGTGGGATTTGTGTACTGATCATTAACACCAAGTATCATCAAGATTGGGTGAAAAAATATTTGCTGGTATTTCAGAAATTCATAATTTCTTAGAAGATTGGTAACCCCTCTCAATGAAAGTGCTTTTCCACAGTCTGTGCCTAGGGCTACTTGAAGAGGAAACAAACCATAGAGAAAAAACTGAGAGCTCCTTCATTTTGTCAAGTTTCAAAGAGCTACTACAAACCATGTTGGATTTAGAGTTCCAAATTCATCTATCTATATAGGAGAGAACAGAGGGAAACCTAAATATAAAAACTGCTACTGTAGACGAGCGCTTCAACCTAGAAGAACAGAATTTCGTGAGCCAAGTGGGATTTGTGTACTGATCATCAGCAACAGGTATCATCAAGATTGGCTGAAAAAATATTTGCTGGTATTTCGGAAACTCGTTATTTCTTAGAAGCTTGGCAACCCCTCTCAATGAAAGTACTTTTCCACAGTCTGTGCCTAGGGCTACTTGAAGAGGAAACAAACCATAGAGACAAAACTGAGAACTCCTTTATTTTGTCAAGTTTCAAAGAGCTACTACAAACCATGTTGTATTTAGAGTTCCAAATTCATCTATCTATATAGGAGAGAACAGAGTGAAACCTAAATATAAAAACTGCTACTGTAGACGAATGCTTCAACCTAGAAGAACAAAATTTGGTGAGCCAAGTGGGATTTGTGTACTCATCATTACCACCAATTATCATCAAGATTGGGTGAAAAAATATTTGCGGGTATTTCGGAGTCGTTATTTTTTAGAAGCTTGACAACCCCTCTCAATGAAAGTGCTTTTCCACAGTCTGTGCCTAGTGCCACTTGAAGAGGAAACAAACCATAGAGACAAAACTGAGAACTCCTTTATTTTGTCAAGTTTCAAAGAGCTACTACAAACCATGTTGTATTTAGAGTTCCAAATTCATCTATCTATACAGGAGAGAACAGAGGGAAACCTAAATATAAAAACTGCTACTGTAGACGAACGCTTCAACCTAGAAGACCAAAATTTGGTGAGCCAAGTGGGATTTGTGTACTGATCATTACCACCAAGTATCAACAAGATTGTGTGAAAAAATATTTGCTGGTATTTCGGAAACTCGTTATTTCTTAGAAGCTTGGCAACCCATCTCAATGAAAGTGCTTTTCCACAGTCTGTGCCTAGGGCTACTTGAAGAGGAAACAAACCATAGAGACAAAATTGAGAACTCCTTTATTTTGTCAAGTTTCAAGAGCTACTACAAACCATGTGGGATTTAGAGTTCCAAATTCATATATCTATATAGGAGAGAACAGAGGGAAACCTAAATATAAAAACTGCTACTGTAGACGAACGCTTCAACCTAGAAGAACAAAATTTGGTCAGCCAAGTGGGATTTGTGTACTGATCATTACCACCAAGTATCATCAAGATTGGGTGAAATAATATTTGCTGGTATTTCGGAAACTTGTAATTTCTTAGAAGCTTGAATACCCCTCTCAATTAAATGCTTTTCCTCAGTCTGTGCCTAGGGCTACTTGAAGAAAAAACAAACCATAGAGACAAAACTGAGAACTCCTTTATTTTGTCAAGTTTCAAAGAGCTACTACAAACCATGTTGGATTTAGATTTCCAAATTCATCTATCTATATATGAGAGAACAGAGGGAAACCTAAATATAAAAACTGCTACTGTAGACGAACGCTTCAACCTAGAAGAACAGAATTTGGTGAGCCAAGTGGGATTTGTGTACTGATCATCAGCAACAAGTATCATCAAGATTGGCTGAAAACATATTTGCTGGTATTTCGGAAACTCGTTATTTCTTAGAAGCTTGGCAACCCTCTCAATGAAAGTGCTTTTCCTCAGTCTGTGCCTAGGGCTACTTGAAGAGGAACAAACCATAGAGACAAAATTGAGAACTCCTTTATTTTCTCACGTTTCAAAGAGCTACTACAAACCATGTTGGATTTAGAGTTCCAAATTCATCTATCTATATAGGAGAAAACAGAGGGAAACCTAAATAAAAAAACTGCTTCTGTAGACGAACGCTTCAACCTAGAAGAACAGAATTTGGTGAGCCAAGTGGGATTTGTGTACTGATCATCAGCAACAAGTATCATCAAGTTTGGCTGAAAAAAATATTTGCTGGTATTTCGGAAACTCGTTATTTCTTAGAAGCTTGGCAACCCCTCTCAATTAAATGCTTTTCCTCAGTCTGTGCCTAGGGCTACTTGAAGAGGAAACAAACCATAGAGACAAAACTGAGAACTACTTTATTTTGTCAAGTTTCAAAGAGCTACTAAAAACCATGTTGGATTTAGAGTTCCAAATTCATCTATCTAAATAGGAGAGAACAGAGGGAAACCTAAATATAAAAACTGCTACTGTAGACGAATGCTTCAACCTAGAAGAACAAAATTTGGTGAGGAAAGTGGGATTTGTGTACTGATCATTAACACCAAGTATCATCAAGATTGGGTGAAAAAATATTTGCTGGTATTTCAGAAATTCATAATTTCTTAGAAGATTGGTAACCCCTCTCAATGAAAGTGCTTTTCCACAGTCTGTGCCTAGGGCTACTTGAAGAGGAAACAAACCATAGAGAAAAAACTGAGAACTCCTTCATTTTGTCAAGTTTCAAAGAGCTACTACAAACCATGTTGGATTTAGAGTTCCAAATTCATCTATCTATATAGGAGAGAACAGAGGGAAACCTAAATATAAAAACTGCTACTGTAGACGAGCGCTTCAACCTAGAAGAACAGAATTTCGTGAGCCAAGTGGGATTTGTGTACTGATCATCAGCAACAGGTATCATCAAGATTGGCTGAAAAAATATTTGCTGGTATTTCGGAAACTCGTTATTTCTTAGAAGCTTGGCAACCCTCTCAATGAAAGTACTTTTCCACAGTCTGTGCCTAGGGCTACTTGAAGAGGAAACAAACCATAGAGACAAAACTGAGAACTCCTTTATTTTGTCAAGTTTCAAAGAGCTACTACAAACCATGTTGTATTTAGAGTTCCAAATTCATCTATCTATATAGGAGAGAACAGAGTGAAACCTAAATATAAAAACTGCTACTGTAGACGAACGCTTCAACCTAGAAGAACAAAATTTGGTGAGCCAAGTGGGATTTGTGTACTCATCATTACCACCAATTATCATCAAGATTGGGTGAAAAAATATTTGCGGGTATTTCGGAGTCGTTATTTTTTAGAAGCTTGACAACCCCTCTCAATGAAAGTGCTTTTCCACAGTCTGTGCCTAGGGCCACTTGAAGAGGAAACAAACCATAGAGACAAAACTGAGAACTCCTTTATTTTGTCAAGTTTCAAAGAGCTACTACAAACCATGTTGGATTTAGAGTTCCAAATTCATCTATCTATATGGGAGAGAACAGAGGGAAACCTAAATATAAAAACTGCTACTGTAGACGAACGCTTCAACCTAGAAGAACAAAATTTGGTGAGCCAAGTGGGATTTGTGTACTGATCATTACCACCAAGTAATATCAAGATTGGGTGAAAAAATATTTGCTGGTATTTCGGAAACTCGTTATTTCTTAGAAGCTTGGCAACCCCTCTCAATGAAAGTGCTTTCCACAGTCTGTGCCTAGGGCTACTTGAAGAGGAAACAAACCATAGAGACAAAACTGAGAACTCCTTTATTTTGTCAAGTTTCAAAGAGCTACTACAAACCATGTTGGATTTAGAGTTCCAAATTCATCTATCTGTATAGGAGAGAACAGAGGGAAACCTAAATATAAAAAATGCTACTGTAGACGAACGCTTCAACCTAGAAGAACTAAATTTGGTGAGCCAAGTGGGATTTGTGTACTGATTATTACCACCAAGTATTATCAAGATTGGGTGAAAAAATATTTGCTGGTATTTCGGAAACTCGTTATTTCGTAGAAGCTTGGCAACCCCTCTCAATGAAAGTGCTTTCCACAGTCTGTGCCTAGGGCTACTTGAAGAGGAAACAAACCATAGAGACAAACTGAGAACTCCTTTATTTTGTCAAGTTTCAAAGAGCTACTACAAACCATGTTGGATTTAGAGTTCCAAATTCATCTATCTGTATAGGAGAGAACAGAGGGAAACCTAAATATAAAAAATGCTACTGTAGACGAACGCTTCAACCTAGAAGAACAGAATTTGGTGAGCCAAGTGGGATTTGTGTACTGATCATTACCACCATGTATCATCAAGTTTGGGTGAAAAAATATTTGCTGGTATTTCGGAAACACGTAATTTCTTAGAAGCTTGGCAACCCCTCTCAATGAAAGTGCTTTTCCACAGTCTGTGCCTAGGGCTACTTGAAGAGGAAACAAACCATAGAGAAAAAACTGAGAACTCCTTCATTTTGTCAAGTTTCAAAGAGCTACTAAAAACCATGTTGGATTTAGAGTTCCAAATTCATCTATCTATATAGGAGAGAACAGAGGGAAACCTAAATATAAAAACTGCTACTGTAGACGAACGCTTCAACCTAGAAGAACAGAATTTGGTGAGCCAAGTGGGATTTGTGTACTGATCATCAGCAACAGGTATCATCAAGATTGGCTGAAATAATATTTGCTGGTATTTCGGAAACTCGTTATTTCTTAGAAGCTTGGCAACCCCTCTCAATGAAAGTGCTTTTCCACAGTCTGTGCCTAGGGCTACTTGAAGAGGAAACAAACCATAGAGACAAAACTGAGAACTCCTTTATTTTGTCAAGTTTCAAAGAGCTACTACAAACCATGTTGTATTTAGAGTTCCAAATTCATCTATCTATATAGGAGAGAACAGAGTGAAACCTAAATATAAAAACTGCTACTGTAGACGAACGCTTCAACCTAGAAGAACAAAATTTGGTGAGCCACGTGGGATTTGTATACTCATCATTACCACCAATTATCATCAAGGTTGGGTGAAAACATATTTTCGGGTATTTCGGACTCGTTATTTCTTAGAAGCTTGGCAACCCCTCTCAATTAAAGTGCTTTTCCACAGTCTGTGCCTAGGGCTACTTGAAAAGGAAACAAACCATAGAGACAAAACTGAGAACTCCTTTATTTTGTCAATTTTCAAAGAGCTACTACAATCCATTTTGGATTTAGAGTTCCAAATTCATCTATCTAAATAGGAGAGAACAGAGGGAAACCTAAATATAAAAACTGCTACTGTAGACGAATGCTTCAACCTAGAAGAACAAAATTTGGTGAGCAAAGTGGGACTTGTGTACTGATCATTACCACCAAGTATCATCAAGATTGGGTGAAAAAATATTTGCTGGTATTTCGGAAACTCGTAATTTCTTAGAAGCTTGGCAACCCCTCTCAATGAAAGTGCTTTTCCACAGTCTGTGCCTAGGGCTACTTGAAGAGGAAACAAACCATAGAGACAAAAATGAGAACTCCTTTATTTTGTCAAGTTTCAAAGAGCTACTACCAACCATGTTGGATTTAGAGTTCCAAATTCATCTATCTATAGGAGAGAACAGAGGGATACCTAAATATAAAAACCGCTACTGTAGACAAACGCTTCAACCTAGAAGAACAAAATTTGGTGAGCCAAGTGGGATTTGTGTACTGATCATTACCACCAAGTATCATCAAGATTGGGTGAAAAAATATTTGCTGGTATTTCGGAAACTCGTTATTTCTTAGAAGCTTGGCAACCCCTCTCATTAAAAGTGCTTTTCCACTGTGTGCCTAGGGCTACTTGAAGAGGAAACAATCCATAGAGACAAAACTGAGAACTCCTTTATTTTGTCAATTTTCAAAGAGCTACTACAAACCATGTTGGATTTTGAGTTCCAAATTCATCTATCTATACAGGAGAGAACAGAGGGAAACCTAAATATAAAAACTGCAACTGTAGACGAACGCTTCAACCTAGAAGAACAAAATTTGGTGAGCCAAGTGGGATTTGTGTACTGATCATTACCACCATGTATCATCAAGATTGGGTGAAAAAATATTTGCTGGTATTTCGGAAACTCGTAATTTCTTAGAAGCTTGGCAACCCCTCTCAATGAAAGTGGTTTTCCACAGTCTGTGCCTAGGACTAATTGAAGAGGAAACAAACCATAGAGAAAAAACTGAGAACTCCTTCATTTTGTCAAGTTTCAAAGAGCTACTACAAACCATGTTGGATTTAGAGTTCCAAATTCATCTATCTAAATAGGAGAGAACAGAGGGAAACCTAAATATAAAAACTGCTACTGTAGACGAGCGCTGCAACCTAGAAGAACAAAATTTGGTGAGCCTAGTGGGATTAGTGTACTTATCATTACCATCAACTATCATCAAGATTGGGTGAAAAAATATTTGCTTTTATTTGGGAATCTCGTTATTTCTTAGAAGCTTGGCAACCCATCTCAATGAAAGTGTTTTCCACAGTCTGTGCCTAGGGCTACTTGAAAAGGAAACAAACCTTAGAGACAAAACTGAGAACTCCTTTATTTTTTCAAGTTTCAAAGAGCTACTACAAACCATGTTGGATTTAGACTTCCAAATTCATCTATCTATATAGGAGAGAACAGAGGGAAACCTAAATATAAAAACTGCTACTGTAGACGAACGCTTCAACCTAGAAAAACAGAATTTGGAGAGCCAAGTGGAATTTGTGTACTGATCATCAGCAACAGGTATCATCAAGATTGGCTGAAAAAATATTTGCTGGTATTTAGGAAACTCGGTATTTCTTAGACGCTTGGCAACCCCTCTCAATGAAAGTGGTTTTCAACAGTCTGTGCCTAGGGCTACTTGAAGAGGAAACAAACCATAGAGACAAAACTGAGAACTCCTTTATTTTGTCAAGTTTCAAAGAGCTAAAAAAAACATGTTGGATTTAGAGTTCCAAATTCATCTATCTAAATAGGAGAGAACAGAATGAAACCTATTTATAAAAACTGCTACTGTAGACGAATGCTTCAACCTAGCAGAACAAAACTTGGTGAGCAAAGTGGGATTTGTTTACTGATCATTACCACCTAGTATCATCAAGATTGGGTGAAAAAATATTTGCTGGTATTTCGGAAACTCGTAATTTCTTAGAAGCTTGGCAACCCCTCTCAATGAAAGTGCTTATCCACAGTCTGTGCCTAGGGCTACTTGAAGAGGAAACAAACCATAGAGACAAAACTGAGAACTCCTTTATTTTGTCAAGTTTCAAAGAGCTACTACCAACCATGTTGGATTTAGAGTTCCAATTCATCTATGTATATAGGAGAGAACAGAGGGAAACCTAAATATAAAAACTGCTACTGTAGACGAACGCTTCAACCTAGAAGAACAAAATTTGGTGAGCCACGTGGGATTTGTGTACTGATCCTTACCACCAAGTATCATCAAGATTGGGTGAAAAAAAATTTGCTGGTATTTGGGAATATCGTTATTTCTTAGAAGCTTGGCAACCCATATCAATGAAAGTGCTTTCCACAGTCTGTGCCTAGGGCTACTTTAAGAGGAAACAAACCATAGAGACAAAACTGAGAACTCCTTTATTTTGTCAATTTTCAAAGAGCTACTACAATCCATGTTGGATTTAGAGTTCCAAATTCATCTATCTATAGAGGAGAGAACAGAGGAAAACCTAAATATAAAAACTGCTACTGTAGACGAACGCTTCAACCTAGAAGAACAAAATTTGGTGAGCAAAGTGGGATTTGTGTACTGATCATTACCACCATGTATCATCAAGATTGGGTGAAAAAATATTTGCTGGTATTTCGGAAACTCGTAATTTCTTAGAAGCTTGGCAACCCCTCTCAATGAAAGTGCTTTTCCACAGTCTGTGCCTAGGGCTACTTGAAGAGGAAACAATCAATAGAGACAAAACTGAGAACTCCTTTATTTTGTCAATTTTCAAAGAGCTACTACAAACCATGTTGGATTTAGAGTTCCAAATTCATCTATCTATACAGGGGAGAACAGAGGGAAACCTAAATATAAAAACTGCTACTGTAGACGAACGCTTAAACCTAGAAGAACAAAATTTGGTGAGCCAAGTGGGATTTGTGTACTGATCATTACCACCATGTATCATCAAGATTGGGTGAAAAAATATTTGCTTGTATTTCGGAAACTCGTAATTTCTTAGAAGCTTGGCAACCCCTCTCAATGAAAGTGCTTTTCCACAGTCTGTGCCCAGGGCTACTTGAAGAGGAAAGAAACCATAGAGACAAAACTGAGAACTCCTTTATTTTGTCAAGTTTCAAAGAGCTACTACAAACCATGTTGGATTTAGAGTTCCAAATTCATCTATCTATATAGGAGAGAACAGAGGGAAACCTAAATATAAAAACTGCTACTGTAGACGAACGCTTCAACCTAGAAGAACAGAATTTGGTGAGCCAAGTGGGATTTGTGTACTGATCAACAGCAACAGGTATCATCAAGATTGGCTGAAAAAATATTTGCTGGTATTTCGGAAACTTGTTATTTCTTGGAAGCTTGGCAACCCCTCTCAATGAAAGTGCTTTTCCACAGTCTGTGCCTTGGGCTACTTGAAGAGGAAACAAACCATGGAGACAAAACTGAGAACTCCTTTATTTTGTCAAGTTTCAAAGAGCTACTAAAAACCATGTTGGATTTAGAGTTCCAAATTCATCTATCTAAATAGGAGAGAACAGAATGAAACCTATGTATAAAAACTGATACTGTAGAAGAATGCTTCAACCTAGAAGAACAAAATTTGGTGAGCAAAGTGGGATTTGTGTACTGATCATTACCACCAAGTATCATCAAGATAGGGTGAAAAAATATTTGCTGGTATTTCGGAAACTCGTAATTTCTTAGAAGCTTGGCAACCCCTCTCAATGAAAGTGCTTTTCCACAGTCTGTGCCTAGGGCTACTTGAAGAATAAACAAACCATAGAGACAAAACTGAGAACTCCTTTATTTTGTCAAGTTTCAAAGAGCTACTACAAACCGTGTTGGATTTAGAGTTCCAAATTCATCTATCTATATAGGAGAGAACAGAGGGAAACCTAAATATAAAAACTGCTACTGTAGACGAACGCTTGAACCTAGAAGAACAGAATTTGGTGAGCCAAGTGGGATTTCTGTACTGATCATCAGCAACAGGTATCATCAAGATTGGCTGAAAAAATATTTGCTGGTATTTCGGAAACTCGTTATTTCTTAGAAGCTTGGCAACCCCTCTCAATGAAAGTTCTTTTCCACAGTCTATGCCTAGGGCTACTTGAGAGGAAACAATCCATAGAGACAAAACTGAGAACTCCTTTATTTTGTCAAGTTTCAAAGAGCTACTACAAACCATGTTGTATTTAGAGTTCCAAATTCATCTATCTATATAGGAGAGAACAGAGTGAAACCTTAATATAAAAACTGCTACTGTAGACGAACGCTTCAACCTAGAAGAACAAAATTTGGTGATCCAAGAGGGATTTGTGTACTCATCATTACCACCAATTATCATCAAGATTGGGTGAAAAAATATTTGCGGGTTTTTCGGATTCTTTATTTCTTAGAAGCTTGGCAACCCCTCTCAATGAAAGTGCTTTTCCACAGTCTGTGCCTAGGGCTACTTGAAAAGGAAACAAACCTTAGAGACAAAACTGAGAACTCCTTTATTTTTTAAAGTTTCAAAGAGCTACTACAAACCATGTTGGATTTAGAGTTCCAAATTCATCTATCTATATAGGAGAGAACAGAGGGAAACCTAAATATAAAAACTGCTACTGTAGACGAACGCTTCAACCTAGAAGAACAGAATTTGGTGAGCCAAGTGGGATTTGTGTACTGATCATCAGCAACAGGTATCATCAAGATTGGCTGAAAAAATATTTGCTGGTATTTCGGAAACTCGTTATTTCTTAGACGCTTGGCAACCCCTCTCAATGAAAGTGCTTTTCCACAGTCTGTGCCTAGGGCTACTTGAAGAGGAAACAAACCATAGAGACAAAACTGAGAACTCCTTTATTTTGTCAAGTTTCAAAGAGCTACTACAAACCATGTTGGATTTAGAGTTCCAAATTCATCTATCTATATAGGAGAGAACAGAGGGAAACCTAAATATAAAAACTGCTACTGTAGACGAACGCTTCAACCTAGAAGAACAAAATTTGGTGAGCCAAGTGGGATTTGTGTACTGATCATTACCACCAAGTATCATCAAGATTGGGTGAAAAAATATTTGCTGGTATTTCGGAAACTCGTAATTTCTTAGAAGCTTGGCAACCCCTCTCAATGAAAGTGCTTTTCCACAGTCTGTGCCTAGGGCTACTTGAAGAGGAAACAATCCATAGAGAGAAAACTGAGAACTCCTTTATTTTGTCAATTTTCAAAGAGCTACTACAAACCGTGTTGGATTTAGAGTTCCAAATTCATCTATCTATACAGGATAGAACAGAGGGAAACCTAAATATAAAAACTGCTACTGTAGACGAACGCTTCTACCTAGAAGAACAAAATTTGGTGAGCCAAGTGGGATTTGTGTACTGATCATTACCACCAAGTATCATCAAGATTGGGTGAAAAAATATTTGCTGGTATTTCGGAAACTCGTGATTTCTTAGAAGCTTGGCAACCCCTCTCAATGAAACTGCTTTTCCACAGTCTGTGCCTAGGGCTACTTGAAGAGGAAACAAACCATAGAGACAAAACTGAGAACTCCTTTATTTTGTCAAGTGTCAAAGAGCTACTTCAAACCATGTTGGATTTAGAGATCCAAATTCATCTATCTATAGGAGAGAACAGAGGGAAACCTAAATATAAAAACTGCTACTGTAGACGAACGCTTCAACCTAGAAGAACAGAATTTGGTGAGCCAAGTGGGATTTGTGTACTGATCATCAGCAACAGGTATCATCAAGATTGGCTGAAAATATATTTGCTGGTATTTCGGAAACTCGTTATTTCTTAGAAGCTTGGCAACTCCTCTCAATGAAAGTGCTTTTCCACAGTCTGTGCCTAGGGCAACTTGAAGAGGAAACAAACCATAGAGACAAAACTGAGAACTCCTTTATTTTGTCAAGTTTCAAAGAGCTACTAAAAACCATGTTGGATTTAGAGTTCCAAATTCATCTATCTAAATAGAAGAGAACAGAATGAAACCTATATATAAAAACTGCTACTGTAGACGAATGCTTCAACCTAGAAGAACAAAATTTGGTGAGCAAAGTGGGATTTGTGTACTGATCATTACCACCAAGTATCATCAAGATTGGGTGAAAAAATATTTGCTGGTATTTCGGAAACTCGTAATTTCTTAGAAGCTTGGCAACCCCTCTCAATGAAAGTGCTTTTCCACAGTCTGTGCCTAGGGCTACTTGAAGAGGAAACAAACCATAGAGACAAATCTGAGAACTCCTTTATTTTGTCAAGTTTCAAAGAGCTACTACAATCCATGTTGGATTTAGAGTTCCAAATTCATCTATGTATATAGGAGAGAACAGAGGGATACCTAAATATAAAAACCGCTACTGTAGACGAACGATTCAACCTAGAAGAACAAAATTTGGTGAGCCAAGTGGGATTTGTGTACTGATCATTACGACCAAGTATCATCAAGATTGGGTGAAAAAATATTTGCTGGTATTTCGGAAACTCGTTATTTCTTAGAAGCTTGGCAACCCCTCTCAATGAAACTGCTTTTCCACTGTGTGTGCCTAGGGCTACTTGAAGAGGAAACAATCCGTAGAGACAAAACTGAGAACTCCTTTATTTTGTCAATTTTCAAAGAGCTACTAAAAACCATGTTGGATTTAGAGTTCCAAATTCATCTATCTATACAGGAGAGAACAGAGGGAAACCTAAATATAAAAACTGCTACTGTAGACGAACGCTTCAACCTAGAAGAACAAAATTTGGTGATCCAAGTGGGATTTGTGTACTGATCATTACCACCATGTATCTTTAAGATTGGGTGAAAAAATATTTGCTAGTATTTCGGAAACTCGTAATTTCTTAGAAGCTTGGCAACCCCTCTCAATGAAAGTGCTTTTCCACAGTCTGTGCCTAGGGCTCCTTGAAAAGGAAACAAACCTTAGAGACAAAACTGAGAACTCCTTTATTTTTTCAAGTTTCAAAGAGCTACTACAAACCATGTTGGATTTAGAGTTCCAAATTGATCTATCTATATAGGAGAGAACAGAGGGAAACCTAAATATAAAAACTGCTACTGTAGACGAACGCTTCAACCTAGAAGAACAGAATTTGGTGAGCCAAGTGGGATTTGTGTACTGATCATCAGCAACAGGTATCATCAAGATTGGCTGAAAAAATATTTGCTGGTATTTCGGAAACTCGTTATTTCTTAGAAGCTTGGCAACCCCTCTCAATGAAAGTGCTTTTCCACAGTCTGTGCCTAGGGCTACTTGAAGAGGAAACAAACCATAGAGACAAAACTGAGAACTCCTTTATTTTGTCAAGTTTCAAAGAGCTAAAAAAACCATGTTGGATTTAGAGTTCCAAATTCATCTATCTAAATAGGAGAGAACAGAATGAAACCTATATATAAAAACTGCTACTGTAGACGAATGCTTCAACCTAGCAGAACAAAATATGGTGAGCCAAGTGGGATTTGTGTACTGATCATTACCACCAAGTATCATCAAGATTGGGTGAATAAATATTTCCTGGTATTTCGGAAACTCGTAATTTCTTAGAAGCTTGGCAACCCCTCTCAATGAAAGTGCTTTTCCACAGTCTGTGCCTAGGGCTACTTGAAGAGGAAACAAACCATAGAGAAAAAACTGAGAACTCCTTTATTTTGTCAAGTTTCAAAGAGCTACTACCAACCATGTTGGATTTAGAGTTCCAAATTCATCTATGTATATAGGAGAGAACAGAGGGAAACCTAAATATAAAAACTGCTACTGTAGACGAACGCTTCAACCTAGAAGAACAAAATTTGGTGAGCCAAGTGGGATTTGTGTACTGATCATTACCACCAGTATCATGAAGATTGGCTGAAAAAATATTTGCTTTTATTTCGGAAACTCGTTATTTCGTAGAATCTTTGCAACCCCTCTCAATTAAAGTGCTTTCCACAGTCTGTGCCTAGGGCTACTTGAAGAGGAAACAAACCATAGAGACAAAACTGAGAACTCCTTTATTTTGTCAAGTTTCAAAGAGCTACTACAAACCATGTTGGATTTAGAGTTCCAAATTCATCTATCTATATAGGAGAGAACAGAGGGAAACCTAAATATAAAAACTGCTACTGTAGACGAACGCTTCAACCTAGAAGAACAAAATTTGGTGAGCAAAGTGGGATTTGTGTACTGATCATTACCACCAAGTATCATCAAGATTGGGTGAAAAAATATTTGCTGGTATTTCGGAAACTCGTAATTTCTTAGAAGCTTGGCAAACCCTCTCAATGAAAGTGCTTTTCCACAGTCTGTGCCTAGGGCTACTTGAAGAGGAAACAATCCATAGAGACAAAACTGAGAACTCCTTTATTTTGTCAATTTTCAAAGAGCTACTACAAACCATGTTGGATTTAGAGTTCCAAATTCATCTATCTATACAGGAGAGAACAGAGGGAAACCTAAATATAAAAACTGCTAGTGTAGACGAACGCTTCAACCTAAAAGAACAAAATTAAGTGGGATTTATGTACTGATCATTACCACCATGTATCATCAAGATTGGGTGAAAAAATAATTGCTGGTATTTCGGAAACTCGTAATTTCTTAGAAGCTTGGCAACCCCTTTCAATGAAAGTGCTTTTCCACAGTCTGTGCCTAGGGCTACTTGAAGAGGAAACAAACCATAGAGACAAAAGTGAGAACTCCTTTATTTTGTCAAGTTTCAAAGAGCTACTACCAACCATGTTGGATTTAGAGTTCCAAATTCATCTATCTATATAGGAGAGAACAGAGGGATACCTAAATATAAAAACCGCTACTGTAGACGAACGCTTCTACCTAGAAGAACAAAATTTGGTGAGCCAAGTGGGATTTGTTGTACTGATCATTACCACCAAGTATCATCAAGATTGGGTGAAAAAATATTTGCTGGTATTCGGAAACTCGTTATTTCTTAGAAGCTTGGCAACCCCTCTCAATAAAAGTGCTTTTCCACTGTGTGTGCCTAGGGCCACTTGAAGAGGAAACAATCCATAGAGACAAAACTGAGAACTCCTTTATTTTGTCAATTTTCAAAGAGCTACTACAAACCATGTTGGATTTAGAGTTCCAAATTCATCTATCTAAATAGGAGAGAACAGAATGAAACCTATATATAAAAACTGCTACTGTAGACGAATGCTTCAACCTAGAAGAACAAAATTTGGTGAGCCAAGTGGGATTTATGTACTGATCATCAGCAACAGGTATCATCAAGATTGGCTGCAAAAATATTTGCTGGTATTTCGGAAACTCGTTATTTCTTAGAAGCTTGGCAACCCCTCTCAATGAAAGTGCTTTTCCACAGTCTGTGCCTAGGGCAACTTGAAGAGGAAACAAACCATAGAGACAAAACTGAGAACTCCTTTATTTTTCCAAGTTTCAAAGAGCTACTAAAAACCATGTTGGATTTAGAGTTCCAAATTCATCTATCTATACGAGGAGAGAATAGAGGGAAACCTAAATATAAAAACTGCCACTGTAGACGAACGCTTCAACTAGAAGAACAAAATTTGGTGAGCCAAGTGGGATTTGTGTACTGATCATTACCACCAAGTATCATCAAGATTGGGTGAAAAAATAGTTGCTGGTATTTCGGAAACTCGTTATTTCTTAGAAGCTTGGCAACCCCTCTCAATGAAAGTGCTTTTCCACATTCTGTGCCTAGGGCTACTTGAAGAGGAAACAAACCATAGAGACAAAACTGAGAACTCCTTTATTTTGTCAAGTTTCAAAGAGCTACTATAAACCCTGTTGGATTTAGTGTTCCAAATTCATCTATCTATATAGGAGAGAACAGAGGGAAACCTAAATATAAAAACTGCTATTGTAGACGAACGCTTCAACCTAGGAGAACAAAATTTGGTGAGCCAACTGGGATTTGTGTCCTGATCATTACCACCTACAATCATCAAGATTGGGTGAAAAAATATTTGCTGGTATTTCGGAAAGTCGTTATTTCTTAGAAGCTTGGCAACCCATCTCAATGAAAGTGCTTTCCACAGTCTGTGCCTAGGGCTACTTGAAGAGTAAACAAACCATAAAGACAAAACTGAGAACTCCTTTATTTTGTCAAGTTTCAAAGAGCTACTACAAAACATGTTGGATTTACAGTTCCAAATTCATCTATCTATATAGGAGAGAACAGAGGGAAACCTAAATATAAAAACCGCTACTGTAGACAAACGCTTCAACCTAGAAGAACAAAATTTGGTGAGCCAAGTGGGATTTGTGTACTGATCATTACCACCAAGTATCATCAAGATTGGGAGAAAAAATATTTGCTGGTATTTCGGAAACTCGTTATTTCTTAGAAGCTTGGCAACCCCTCTCAATGAAACTGCTTTTCCACAGAGTGTGCCTAGGGCTACTTGAAGAGAAAACAATCCATAGAGACAAAACTGAGAACTCCTTTATTTTGTCAATTTTCAAAGAGCTACTACAAACCATGTTGGATTTAGAGTTCCAAATTCATCTATCTATACAGAAGAGAACAGAGGAAAACCTAAATATAAAAACTGCTACTGTAGACGAACGCTTCAACCTAGAAGAACAAAATTTGGTGAGCCAAGTGGGATTTGTGTACTGATCATTACCACCAAGTATCATCAAGATTGGGTGAAATAATATTTGCTGGTATTTCGGAAACTCGTATTTTCTTAGAAGCTTGGCAACCCCTCTGAATGAAAGTGCTTTTCCACAGTCTGTGCCTAGGGCTACTTGAAGAGGAAACAAACCATAGAGACAAAACTGAGAACTCCTTTATTTTGTCAAGTTTCAAAGAGCTACTACAATCCAGGTTGGATTTAGAGTTCCAACTTCATCTATGTATATAGGAGAGAACAGAGGGATACCTAAATATAAAAACTGCTACTGTAGACGAACGCTTCAACCTAGAAGAACAAAATTTGGTGAGCCAAGTGAGATTTGTGTACTGATCATTACCACCAAGTATCATCAAGATTGGGTGAAAAAATATTTGCTGCTATTTCGGAAACTCGTAATTTCTTAGAAGCTTGGCAACCCCTCTCAATGAAACTGCTTTTCCACAGTCTGTGCCTAGGGCTACTTGAAGAGGAAACAAACCATAGAGACAAAACTGAGAACTCCTTTATTTTTTCAAGTTTCAAAGAGCTACTAAAAACCATGTTGGATTTAGAGTTCCAAATTCATCTATCTAAATAGGAGAGAACAGAATGAAACCTATAGATAAAAACTGCTACTTTAGACGAATGCTTCAACCTAGAAGAACAAAATTTGGTGAGCAAAGTGGGATTTGTGTACTGATCATTCCCACCAAGTATCATCAAGATTGGGTGAAGAAATATTTGCTGGTATTTCGGAAACTCTTTATTTCTTAGAAGCTTGGCTACCCCTCTCAATGAAACTGCTTTTCCACTGTGTGTGCCTAGGGCTACTTGAAGAGGAAACAATCCGTAGAGACAAAACTGAGAACTCCTTTATTTTGTCAGTTTTCAAAGAGCTACTAAAAACCTTGTTGGATTTAGAGTTCCAAATTCATCTATCTATACGGGAGAGAACAGAGGGAAACCTAAATATAAAAACTGCTACTGTAGACGAACGCTTCAACCTAGAAGAACAAAATTTGGTGAGCCAAGTGGGATTTGTGTACTGATCATTAGCACCAAGTATCATCAAGATTGGGTGAAAAATATTTGCTGGTATTTCGGAAACTCGTTATTTCTTAGAAGCTTGTCAACCCCTCTCAATGAAAGTGCTTTTCCACATTCTGTGCCTAGGGCTACTTGAAGAGGAAACAAACCATAGAGAGAAAACTGAGAACTCCTTTATTTTGTCAAGTTTCAAAGAGCTACTATAAACCCTGTTGGATTTAGTGTTCCAAATTCATCTATCTATATAGGAGAGAACAGAGGGAAACCTAAATATAAAAACTGCTATTGTAGACGAACGCTTCAACCTAGAAGAACAAAATTTGGTGAGCCAACTGGGATTTGTGTCCTGATCATTACCACCTACAATCATCAAGATTGGGTGAAAAAATATTTGCTGGTATTTCGGAAACTCGTTATTTCTTAGAAGCTTGGCAACCCATCTCAATGAAAGTGCTTTCCACAGTCTGTGCCTAGGGCTACTTGAAGAGGAAACAAACCATAGAGACAAAACTGAGAACTCCTTTATTTTGTCAAGTTTCAAAGAGCTACTAGAAACCATGTTGGATTTAGAGTTCCAAATTCATCTATCTATATAGGAGAGAACAGAGGGAAACCTAAATATAAAAACTGCTACTGTAGACGAACGCTTCAACATAGAAGAACAGAACTTGGTGAGCCAAGTGGGATTTGTGTACTGATCATCAGCAACAGGTATCATCAAGATTGGCTGAAAAAATATTTGCTGGTATTTCGGAAACTCGTTATTTCTTAGAAGCTTGGCAACCCCTCTCAATGAAAGTGCTTTTCCACAGTCTGTGCCTAGGGCAACTTGAAGAGGAAACAAACCATAGAGACAAAACTGAGAACTTTTTTATTTTGTCAAGTTTCTAAGAGCTACTAAAAACCATGTTGGATTTAGAGTTCCAAATTCATCTATCTAAATAGGAGAGAACAGAATGAAACCTATATATAAAAACTGCTACTGTAGACGAATGCTTCAACCTAGAAGAACAAAATTTGGTGAGCAAAGTGGGATTTGTGTACTGATCATCAGCAACAGGTATCATCAAGATTGGCTGAAAAAATATTTGCTGGTATTTCGGAAACTCGTAATTTCTTAGAAGCTTGGCAACCCCTCTCAATGAAAGTGCTTTTCCACAGTCTGTGCCTAGGGCTACTTGAAGAGGAAACAAACCATAGAGACAAAACTGAGAACTCCTTTATTTTGTCAAGTTTCAAAGAGCTACTACAATCCATGTTGGATTTAGAGTTCCAAATTCATCTATGGATATAGGAGAGAACAGAGGGGTACCTAAATATAAAAACCGCTACTGTAGACGAACGCTTCAACCTAGAAGAACAAAATTTGGTGAGCCAAGTGGGATTTGTGTACTGATCATTACCACCAAGTATCATCAAGATTGGGTGAAAAAATATTTGCTGCTATTTCGGAAACTCGTTATTTCTTAGAAGCTTGGCAACCCTTCTCAAGAAACTGCTTTTCCACTGTGTGTGCCTAGGGCTACTTGAAGAGGAAACAATCCGTAGAGACAAAACTGAGAACTCCTTTATTTTGTCAATTTTCAAAGAGCCACTAAAAACCATGTTGGATTTAGAGTTCCAAATTCATCTATCTATACAGGAGAGAACAAAGTTAAACCTAAATATAAAAACTGCTAGTGTAGACGAACGCTTCAAACTAGAAGAACAAAATTTGGTGAGCCAACTGGGATTTGTGTCCTGATCATTACCACCAAGAATCATCAAGATTGGGTGAAAAAATATTTGCTGGTATTTCGGAAACTCGTTATTTCTTAGAAGCTTGGCAACCCATCTCAATGAAAGTGCTTTCCACAGTCTGTGCCTAGGGCTACTTGAAGAGTAAACAAACCATAAAGACAAAACTGAGAACTCCTTTATTTTGTCTAGTTTCAAAGATCTACTACAAAACATGTTGGATTTACAGTTCCAAATTCATCTATCTATATAGGAGAGAACAGAGGGAAACCTAAATATAAAAACCGCTACTGTAGACAAACGCTTCAACCTAGAAGAACAAAATTTGGTGAGCCAAGTGGGATTTGTGTACTGATCATTACCACCAAGTATCATCAAGATTGGGAGAAAAAATATTTGCTGGTATTTCGGAAACTCGTTATTTCTTAGAAGCTTGGCAACCCCTCTCAATTAAACTGCTTTTCCACAGTGTGTGCCTAGGGCTACTTGAAGAGAAAACAATCCATAGAGACAAAACTGAGAACTCCTTTATTTTGTCAATTTTCAAAGAGCTACTACAAACCATGTTGGATTTAGAGTTCCAAATTCATCTATCTATACAGAAGAGAACAGAGGAAAACCTAAATATAAAAACTGCTACTGTAGACGAACGCTTCAACCTAGAAGAACAAAATTTGGTGAGCCAAGTGGGATTTGTGTACTGATCATTACCACCAAGTATCATCAAGATTGGGTGAAAAAATATTTGCTGGTATTTCGGAAACTCGTATTTTCTTAGAAGCTTGGCAACCCCTCTGAATGAAAGTGCTTTTCCACAGTCTGTGCCTAGGGCTACTTGAAGAGGAAACAAACCATAGAGACAAAACTGAGAACTCCTTTATTTTGTCAAGTTTCAAAGAGCTACTACAATCCAGGTTGGATTTAGAGTTCCAACTTCATCTATGTATATAGGAGAGAACAGAGGGATACCTAAATATAAAAACTGCTACTGTAGACGAACGCTTCAACCTAGAAGAACAAAATTTGGTGAGCCAAGTGAGATTTGTGTACTGATCATTACCACCAAGTATCATCAAGATTGGGTGAAAAAATATTTGCTGCTATTTCGGAATCTCGTTATTTCTTAGAAGCTTGGCAACCCTTCTCAATGAAACTGCTTTTCCACTGTGTGTGCCTAGGGCTACTTGAAGAGGAAACAATCCGTAGAGACAAAACTGAGAACTCCTTTATTTTTTCAAGTTTCAAAGAGCTACTAAAAACCATGTTGGATTTAGAGTTCCAAATTCATCTATCTAAATAGGAGAGAACAGAATGAAACCTATATATAAAAACTGCTACTTTAGACGAATGCTTCAACCTAGAAGAAAAAATTTGGTGAGCAAAGTGGGATTTGTGTACTGATCATTACCACCAAGTATCATCAAGATGGGGTGAAAAAATATTTGCTGGTATTTCGGAAACTCGTAATTTCTTAGAAGCTTGGCAACCCCTCTCAATGAAAGTGCTTTTCCACAGTCTGTGCCTAGGGCTACTTGAAGAGGAAACAAACCATAGAGACAAAACTGAGAACTCCTTTATTTGGTCAAGTTTCAAAGAGCTACTACAATCCATGTTGAATTTAGAGTTCCAAATTCTTCTATGTATATAGGAGAGAACAGAGGGATACCTAAATATAAAAACCGCTACTGTAGACGAACGCTTCAACCTAGAAGAACAAAATTTGGTGAGCCGAGTGGGATTTGTGTACTGATCATTACCACCAAGTATCATCAAGATTGGGTGAAGAAATATTTGCTGGTATTTCGGAAACTCTTTATTTCGTAGAAGCTTGGCTACCCCTCTCAATGAAACTGCTTTTCCACTGTGTGTGCCTAGGGCTACTTGAAGAGGAAACAAACCATAGAGAGAAAACTGAGAACTCCTTTATTTTGTCAAGTTTCAAAGAGCTACTATAAACCCTGTTGGATTTAGTGTTCCAAATTCATCTATCCATATAGGAGAGAACAGAGGGAAACCTAAATATAAAAACTGCTATTGTAGACGAACGCTTCAACCTAGAAGAACAAAATTTGGTGAGCCAACTGGGATTTGTGTCCTGATCATTACCACCTACAATCATCAAGATTGGGTGAAAAAATATTTGCTGGTATTTCGGAAACTCGTTATTTCTTAGAAGCTTGGCAACCCTTCTCAATGAAACTGCTTTTCCACTGTGTGTGCCTAGGGCTACTTGAAGAGGAAACAATCCGTAGAGACAAAACTGAGAACTCCTTTACTTTGTCAGTTTTCAAAGAGCTACTAAAAACCATGTTGGATTTAGAGTTCCAAATTCATCTATCTATACGGGAGAGAACAGAGGGAAACCTAAATATAAAAACTGCTACTGTAGACGAACGCTTCAACCTAGAAGAACAAAATTTGGTGAGCCAAGTGGGATTTGTGTACTGATCATTAGCACCAAGTATCATCAAGATTGGGTGAAAAAATATTTGCTGGTATTTCGGAAACTCGTTATTTCTTAGAAGCTTGGCAACCCCTCTCAATGAAAGTGCTTTTCCACATTCTGTGCCTAGGGCTACTTGAAGAGGAAACAAACCATAGAGAGAAAACTGAGAACTCCTTTATTTTGTCAAGTTTCAAAGAGCTACTATAAACCCTGTTGGATTTAGTGTTCCAAATTCATCTATCTATATAGGAGAGAACAGAGGGAAACATAAATATAAAAACTGCTATTGTAGACGAACGCTTCAACCTAGAAGAACAAAATTTGGTGAGCCAACTGGGATTTGTGTCCTGATCATTACCACCTACAATCATCAAGATTGGGTGAAAAAATATTTGCTGGTATTTCGGAAACTCGTTATTTCTTAGAAGCTTGGCAACCCATCTCAATGAAAGTGCTTTCCAAAGTCTGTGCCTAGGTCTACTTGAAGAGGAAAGAATCCATAAAGACAAAACTGAGAACTCCTTTATTTTGTCAAGTTTCAAAGAGCTACTACAAACCATGTTGTATTTAGAGTTCCAAATTCATCTATCTATATAGGAGAGAACAGAGGGAAACCTAAATATAAAAACCGCTACTGTAGACGAACGCTTCAACCTAGAAGAACAAAATTTGGTGAGCCAAGTGGGATTTGTGTACTCATCATTACCACCAAGTATCATCAAGATTGGGTGAAAAAATATTTGCTGGTATTTCGGAAACTCGTTATTTCTTAGACGCTTGGCAACCCCTCTCAATGAAAGTGCTTTTCCACATTCTGTGCCTAGGGCTACTTGAAGAGGAAACAAACCATAGAGAGAAAACTGAGAACTCCTTTATTTTGTCAAGTTTCAAAGAGCTACTATAAACCCTGTTGGATTTAGTGTTCCAAATTCATCTATCTATATAGGAGAGAACAGAGGGAAACCTAAATTTAAAAACTGCTATTGTAGACGAACGCTTCAACCTAGAAGAACAAAATTTGGTGAGCCAACTGGGATTTGTGTCCTGATCATTACCACCTACAATCATCAAGATTGGGTGAAAAAATATTTGCTGGTATTTCGGAAACTCGTTATTTCTTAGAAGCTTGGCAACCCATCTCAATGAAAGTGCTTTCCAAAGTCTGTGCCTAGGGCTACTTGAAGAGGAAACAAACCATAAAGACAAAACTGAGAACTCCTTTATTTTGTCAAGTTTCAAAGAGCTACTACAAACCATGTTGGATTTAGAGTTCCAAATTCATCTATCTATATAGGAGAGAACAGAGGGAAACCTAAATATAAAAACCGCTACTGTAGACGAACGCTTCAACCTAGAAGAACAAAATTTGGTGAGCCAAGTGGGATTTGTGTACTGATCATTACCACCAAGTATCATCAAGATTGGGTGAAAAAATATTTGCTGGTATTTCGGAAACTCGTTATTTCTTTGAAGCTTGGCAACCCCTCTCAATGAAAGTGCTTTTCCACAGTCTGTGCCTAGGGCTACTTGAAGAGGAAACAAACCATAGAGACAAAACTGAGAACTCCTTTATTTTGTCAAGTTTCAAAGAGCTACTAGAAACCATGTTGGATTTAGAGTTCCAAATTCATCTATCTATATAGGAGAGAACAGAGGGAAACCTAAATATAAAAACTGCTACTGTACACGAATGCTTCATCCTAGATGAACAAAAATTGGTTAGCCAAGTGGGATTTGTGTGCTGATCATTACCACCAAGTATCATCAAGTTTGGGTGAAAAAATATTTGCTGGTATTTTGGAAACTCGATATTTCTTAGAAGCTTGGCAACTCATCTCAATGAAAGTGCTTTTCCACAGTCTGTTCATAGGGCTACATGAAGAGGAAACAAACCAGAGAGACAAAACTGAGAACTCCGTTATTTTGTCAAGTTTCAAAGAGCTACTACAAACCATGTTGGATTTAGAGTTCCAAATTCATCTATCTGTATAGGAGAGAACATAGGGAAACCTAAATATAAAAACTGCTACTGTAGACGAACGCTTCAACCTAGAAGAACTAAATTTGGTGAGCCAAGTGGGATTTGTGTACTGATCATTACCAAGAAGTATCATCAAGATTGGGTGAAAAAATATTTGCTTGTATTTCGGAAACTCGTTATTTCTTAGAAGCTTGGCAACCCCTCTCAATGAAAGTGTTTTTCCACAATGTGTGCCTAGGGCTACTTGAAGAGAAAACAAACCATAGAGACAAATCTGAGAACTCCTTTATTTTGTCAAGTTTCAAAGAGCTAATACAAACAGGTTGGATTTAGAGTTCCAAATTCATCTATCTATATAGGAGAGAACAGAGAGAAACCTAAATATAAAAACTGCGACTGTAGACGAACGCTTCAACCTAGAAGAACAAAATTTGGTGAGCCAAGTGGGATTTGTGTTCTGATCATTACCACAAAGTATCATCAAGTTTGGGTGAAAAAATATTTGCTGTTATTTCGGAAACTCGATATTTCTTAGAAGCTTGGCAACCAATCTCAATGAAAGTGCTTTTGCACAGTCTGTTCCTAGGGCTACATGAAGAGGAAACAAACCAGAGAGACAAAACTGAGAATTCCTTTATTTTGTCAAGTTTCAAAGAGCTACTACAAACCATGTTGGATTTAGAGTTCCAAATTCATCTATCTGTATAGGAGAGAACAGAGGGAAACCTAAATATAAAAACTGCTACTGTACACGAACGCTACAACCTAGAAGAACTAAATTTGGTGAGCAAAGTGGGATTTGTGTACTGATCATTAGCAACAAGTATCATCAAGATTGGGTGAAAAAATATTTGCTGGTATTTCGGAAACTCGTTATTTCTTAGAAGCTTGGCAAACCCTCTCAATGAAAGTGCTTTTCCACAGTCTGTGCCTAGAGCTACTGGAAGTGGAAACAAACCATAGAGACAAAACTGAGAACTCCTTTATTTTGTCAAGTTTCAAGGAGCTACTACAAAGCATGTTGGATTTAGAGTTCCAAATTCATCTATCTATATAGGAGAGAACAGAGGGAAAACTAAATATAAAAACTGCTACTGTACACGAACGCTTCAACCTAGAAGAACTAAATTTGGTGAGCCATGTGGGATTTGTGTACTGATGATTAGAAACAAGTATCATCAAGATTGGGTGAAAAAATATTTGCTCGTATTTCGGAAACTCGTTATTTCTTAGAAGCTTGGCAACCCCTCTCATTGAAAATGCTTTTCCACAGTCTGTGCCTAGGGCTACTTGTAGAGGAAACAAACCATAGAGACAAAACTGAGAACTCCTTTATTTTGTAAAGTTTGAAGGAGCTACTACAAAGCATGTTGGATTTAGAGTTCCAAATTCATCTTTCTATATAGGAGAGAACAGAGGGAAACCTAAATATAAAAACTGCTACTGTAGACGAACGCTTCAACCTAGAAGAACAAAATTTGGTAAGCCAAGTGGGATTTGTATACTAATCATTACCACCAAGTATCATCAAGTTTGGGTGAAAAAATATTTGCTGGTATTTCCGAAACTCGTTATTTCTTAGAAGCTTGGCAACCCCTTTCAATGAAAGTGCTTTTACACAGTCTGTGCCTAGGGCTATTGAAGAGGATACAAAACATAGTGACAAATCTGAGAACTCCTTTATTTTGTCAAGTTTCAAAGAGCTACTACAAACCATGTTGGATTTAGAGTTCCAAATTCATCTATCTATATAGGAGAGAACAGAGAGAAACCTAAATATAAAAACTGCTACTGTAGACGAACGCTTCAACCTAGAAGACCAAATTTGGTGAGCCAAGTGGGATTTGTGTACTGATCATTACCACCAAGTATCAACAAGATTGTGTGAAAAAATATTTGGTGGTATTTCGGAAACTCGTTATTTCTTAGAAGCTTGACAACCCATCACAATTAATGTGCTTAACACAGTCTGTGCCTAGGGCTACTTGAAGAGGAAACAAACCATAGAGACAAAACTGAGAACTCCTTTATTTTGTCAAGTTTCAAGGAGCTACTACAAAGCATGTTGGATTTAGAGTTCAAAATTCATCTATCTATATAGGAGAGAACAGAGGGAGACCTAAATATAAAAACTGCTACTGTAGACGAACGCTTCAATCTAGAAGAACAAAATTTGGTAAGCCAAGTGGGATTTATGTACTGATCATTACCACCAAGTATCAACAAGTTTGTGTGAAAAATATTTGCTGGTATTTCGGAAACTCGTTATTTCTTAGAAGCTTGACAACCCATTTCAATGAAAGTGCTTTCCACAGTCTGTGCCTAGGGCTACTTTAAAAGGAAACAAACCATAGAAACAAAACAGAGAACTCCTTTATTTTGCCAAGTTTCAAAGAGCTACTACAAACCATGTTGGATTTAGAGTTCCAAATTCATCTATCTATATAGGAGAGAACAGAGAGAAACCTAAATATATAAACTGCTACTGTAGACGAACGCTTCAACCTAGAAGAACTAAATTTGGTGAGCAAAGTGGGATTTGTGTACTGATCATTAGCAACAAGTATCATCAAGATTGGGTGAAAAACTATTTGCTGGTATTTCGGAAACTCGTTATTTCTTAGAAGCTTGGCAACTCATCTCAATGAAAGTGCCTTTCACAGTCTGTTCATAGGGCTACATGAAGAGGAAACAAACTAGAGAGACAAAACTGAGAACTCCTTTATTTTGTCAAGTTTCAAAGAGCTACTACAAACCATATTGGATTTAGAGTTCCAAATTCATCTATCTGTATAGGAGAGAACATAGGGAAACCTAAATATAAAAACTGCTACTGTACACGAACGCTTCAACCTAGAAGAACTAAATTTGGTGAGCCAAGTGGGATTTGTGTACTGATCATTACCACCAAGTATCATCAAGATTGGGTGAAAAAATATTTGCTCGTATTTCGGAAACTCGTTATTTCTTAGAAGCTTGGCAACCCCTCCCAATGAAAGTGTTATTCCACAGTCTTTGCCTAGTGCTACTTGAAGAGGAAACAAACCATAGAGACAAATCTGAGAACTCCTTTATTTTTTCAAGTTTCAAAGAGCTACTACAAACCAGGTTGGATTTAGAGTTCCAAATTCATCTATCTATATAGGAGAGAACAGAGAGAAACCTAAATATATAAACTGCTACTGTAGACGAACGCTTCAACCTAGAAGAACTAAATTTGGTGAGCAAAGTGGGATTTGTGTACTGATCATTAGCAACAAGTATCATCAAGATTGGGTGAAAAAATATTTGCTGGTATTTCGGAAACTCGTTATTTCTTAGAAGATGGCAACCCCTTTCAATGAAAGTGCTTTTCCACAGTCTGTGCCTAGGGCTACTTGAAGAGGATACAAAACATAGTGACAAATCTGAGAACTAATTTATTTTGTCAAGTTTCAAAGAGCTACTACAAACCATGTTGGATTTAGAGTTCCAAATTCATCTATCTATATAGAAGAGAACAGAGAGAAAAATAAATATAAAAACTGCTACTGTAGACGAACGCTTCAACTTACAAGACCAAATTTGGTGAGCCAAGTGGGATTTGTGTACTGATCATTACCACCAAGTATCAACAAGATTGTGTGAAAAATATTTGCTGGTATTTCGGAAACTCGTTATTTCTTAGAAGCTTGACAACCCATCTCAATGAAAGTGCTTTTCCACAGTCTGTGCCTGGGGCTACTTGAAGAGGAAACAAACCATAGAGACAAAACTGAGAAGTCCTTTATTTTGTCAAGTTTCAAAAAGCTACTGCAAAGCATGTTGGATTTAGAGTTCCAAATTCATCTATCTATATAGGAGAGAACAGAGGGAGACCTAAATATAAAAACTGCTACTGTAGAGGAACGCTTCAACCTAGAAGAACAAAATTTGGTAAGCCATGTGGGATTTGTGTACTGATCATTACCACCAAGTATCATCAATATTGGGTGAAAAAATATTTGCTGGTATTTCAGAAACTCGTTATATCTTAGAAGTTTGGCAGCCCCTCTCAATGAAAGTGCTTTTCCACAGTCTGTGCCTAGGGCTACTTGAAGAGGAAACAAACCATAGAGACAAATCTGAGAACACCTTTATTTTGTCAAGTTTCAAAGAGCTACTACAAACCATGTTGGATTTAGAGTTCCAAATTCATCTATCTATATAGGAGAGAACAGAGAGAAACCTAAATATAAAAACTACTACTGTAGACGAACGCTTCAACCTAGAAGAACAAAATTTGGTGAGCCAAGTGGGATTTGTGTACTGATCATTACCACCAAGTATCAACAAGATTGTGTGAAAAAATATTTGCTGGTATTTCGGAAACTCGTTATTTCTTAGAAGCTTGACAACCCATCTCAATGAAAGTGCTTTCCACAGTCTGTGCCTAGGGCTACTTTAAAAGGAAACAAACCATAGAGACAAAACTGAGAACTCCTTTATTTTGCCAAGTTTCAAAGAGCTACTACAAACCATGTTGGATTTAGAGTTCCAAATTCATCTATCTATATAGGAGAGAACAGAGGGAAATCTAAATATAAAAACTGCTACTGTACACGAACGCTTAAACCTAGAAGAACTAAATTTGGAGAGCCAAGTGGGATTTGTGTACTGATCATTATCAACAAGTATCATCAAGATTGGGTGAAAAAATATTTGCTGGTATTTCGGAAACTCGTTATTTCTCAGAAGCTTGGCAACCCCTCTCAATGAAAGTGCTTTTCCACAGTCTGTGCCTAGGGCTACTAAAAGAGGAAACACACAATAGAGACAAAACTGAGAACTCCTTTATTTTGTCAAGTTTCAAGGAGCTACTACAAAGCATGTTGGATTTAGAGTTCCAAATTCATCTTTCTATATAGGAGAGAACAGAGGGAAACCTAAATATAAAAACTGCTACTGTAGACGAACGGTTCAACCTAGAAGAACAAAATTTGGTGAGCCAAGTGGGATTTGTATACTAATCACTACCACCAAGTATCATCAAGTTTGGGTGAAAAAATATTTGCTGGTATTTCCGAAACTCGTTATTTCTTAGAAGCTTGGCAACCCCTTTCAATGAAAATGCTTTTCCACAGTCTGTGCCTAGGGCTACTTGAAGAGGATACAAAACATAGTGACAAATCTGAGAACTCCTTTATTTTGTCAAGTTTCAAAGAGCTACTACAAACCATGCTGGATTTAGAGTTCCAAATTCATCTATCTATATAGGAGAGAATAGAGAGAAAAATAAATATAAAAACTGCTATTGTAGACGAACGCTTCAACCTAGAAGACCAAATTTGGTGAGCCAAGTGGGATTTGTGTACTGATCATTACCACCAAGTATCATCAAGATTGTGTGAAAAAATATTTGCTGGTATTTCGGAAACTCGTTATTTCTTAGAAGCTTGACAACCCATCTCAATGAAAGTGCTTTCCACAGTCTGTGCCTAGGGCTACTTGAAGAGGAAACAAACCATAGAGACAAAACTGAGAACTCCTTTATTTTGTCAAGTTTCAAGGAGCTACTACAAAGCATGTTGGATTTAGAGTTCCAAATTCATCTATCTATATAGGAGAGAACAGAGGGAGACCTAAATATAAAAACTGCTACTGTAGACGAACGCTTCAACCTAGAAGAACAAAATTTGGTAAGCCAAGTGGGATTTGTGCACTGATCATGACCACCAAGTATCATCAAGATTGGGTGAAAAACTATTTGCTGGTATTTCAAAAACTCGTTATATCTTAGAAGCTTGGCTGCCCCTCTCAATGAAAGTGCTTTTCCACAGTCTGTGCCTAGGGCTACTTTAAAAGGAAACAAACCATAGAGACAAAACAGAGAACTCCTTTATTTTGCCAAGTTTCAAAGAGCTACTACAAACCATGTTGGATTTAGAGTTCCAAATTCATCTATCTATATAGGAGAGAACAGAGGGAAACCTAAATATAAAAACTGCTACTGTACACGAATGCTTCATCCTAGATGAACAAAAATTGGTTAGCCAAGTGGGATTTGTGTGCTGATCATTACCACCAAGTATCATCAAGTTTGGGTGAAAAAAATATTTGCTGGTATTTCGGAAACTCGATATTTCTTAGAAGCTTGGCAACTCATCTCAATGAAAGTGCTTTTCCACAGTCTGTTCATAGGGCTACATGAAGAGGAAACAAACCAGAGAGACAAAACTGAGAACTCCTTTATTTTGTCAAGTTTCAAAGAGCTACTACAAACCATGTTGGATTTAGAGTTCCAAATTTATCTATCTATATATGAGAGAACAGAGTGAAACCTAAATATAAAAACTGCTACTGTAGACGAACGCTTCAACCTAGAAGAACAAAATTTGGTGAGCCAAGTGGGATTTGTGTACTGATCATTACCACCAAGTATCATCAAGATTGGGTGAAAAAAAATTTGCTGGTATTTCGGGAACTCGTTATTTCTTAGAAGCTTGGCAACCCCTCCCAATGAAAGTGTTTTTCCACAGTCTGTGGCTAGGGCTACTAGAAGAGGAAACAAACCATAGAGACAAATCTGAGAACTCCTTTATTTTATCAAGTTTCAAAGAGCTACTACAAACCAGGTTGGATTTAGAGTTCCAAATTCATCTATCTATATAGGAGAGAACAGAGAGAAACCTAAATATATAAACTGCTACTGTAGACGAACGCTTCAACCTAGAAGAACAAAATTTGGTTAGCCAAGTGGGATTTGTGTGCTGATCATTACCACAAAGTATCATCAAGTTTCGGTGAAAAAATATTTGCTGGTATTTCGGAAACTCGATATTTCTTAGAATCTTGGCAACCCATCTCAATGAAAGTGCTTTTCCACAGTCTGTTCCTAGGGCTACATGAAGAGGAAACAAACCAGAGAGACAAAACTGAGAACTCCTTTATTTTGTCAAGTTTCAAAGAGCTACTACAAACCATGTTGGATTTAGAGTTCCAAATTCATCTATCTGTATAGGAGAGAACAGAGGGAAACCTAAATATAAAAACTGCTACTGTACACGAACGCTACAACCTAGAAGAACTAAATTTGGTGAGCAAAGTGGGATTTGTGTACTGATCATTAGCAACAAGTATCATCAAGATTGGGTGAAAAAATATTTGCTGGTATTTCGGAAACTCGTTATTTCTTAGAAGCTTGGCAACCCCTTTCAATGAAAGTGCTTTTCCACAGTCTGTGCCTAGGGCTACTTGAAGAGGATACAAAACATAGTGACAAATCTGAGAACTCCTTTATTTTGTCAAGTTTCAAAGAGCTACTACAAACCATGTTGGATTTAGAGTTCCAAATTCATCTATCTATATAGGAGAGAACAGAGAGAAAAATAAATATAAAAACTGCTACTGTAGACGAACGCTTCAACCTAGAAGACCAAATTTGGTGAGCCAAGTGGGATTTGTGTACTGATCATTACCACCAAGTATCAACAAGATTGTGTGAAAAAATATTTGCTGGTATTTCGGAAACTCGTTATTTCTTAGAAGCTTGACAACCCATCTCAATGAAAGTGCTTTCCACAGTCTGTGCCTAGGGCTACTTGAAGAGGAAACAAACCATAGAGACAAAACTGAGAACTCCTTTATTTTGTCAAGTTTCAAGGAGTTACTACAAAGCATGTTGGATTTAGAGTTCCAAATGCATCTATCTATATAGGAGAGAACAGAGGGAGACCTAAATATAAAAACTGCTACTGTAGACGAACGCTTCAACCTAGAAGAACAAAATTTGTTAAGCCAAGTGGGATTTGTGTACTGATCATTACCACCAAGTATCACCAAGATTGGGTGAAAAAATATTTGCTGGTATTTCGGAAACTCGTTATATCTTAGAAGCTTGGCAGCCCCTCTCAATGAATGTGCTTTTCCACAGTCTGTGCCTAGGGCTACTTGAAGAGGAAACAAACCATAGAGACAAATCTGAGAACTCCTTTATTTTGTCAAGTTTCAAAGAGTTACTACAAACCATGTTGGATTTAGAGTTCCAAATTCATCTATCTATATAGGAGAGAACAGAGAGAAACCTAAATATAAAACCTACTACTGTAGACGAACGCTTCAACCTAGAAGAACAAAATTTGGTGAGCCAAGTGGGATTTGTGTACTGATCATTAACACCAAGTATCAACAAGATTGTGTGAAAAATATTTGCTGGTATTTCGGAAACTCGTTATTTCTTAGAAGCTTGACAACCCATCTCAATGAAAGTGCTTTCCGCAGTCTGTGCCTAGGGCTACTTTAAAAGGAAACAAACCATAGAGACAAAACTGAGAACTCCTTTATTTTGCCAAGTTTCAAAGAGCTACTACAAACCATGTTGGATTTAGAGTTCCAAATTCATCTATCTATATAGGAGAGAACAGAGGGAAATCTAAATATAAAAACTGCTTCTGTACACGAACGCTTAAACCTAGAAGAACTAAATTTGGAGAGCCAAGTGGGATTTGTGTACTGATCATTATCAACATGTATCATCAAGATTGGGTGAAAAAATATTTGCTGGTATTTCGGAAACTCGTTATTTCTCAGAAGCTTGGCAACCCCTCTCAATGAAAGTGCTTTTCCACAGTCTGTGCCTAGGGCAACTTGAAGAGGAAACAAACCATAGAGACAAAACTGAGAACTTTTTTATTTTGTCAAGTTTCTAAGAGCTACTAAAAACCATGTTGGATTTAGAGTTCCAAATTCATCTATCTAAATAGGAGAGAACAGAATGAAACCTATCTATAAAAACTGCTACTGTAGACGAATGCTTCAACCTAGAAGAACAAAATTTGGTGAGCAAAGTGGGATTTGTGTACTGATCATTACCACCAAGTATCATCAAGATTGGGTGAAAAAATATTTGCTGGTATTTCTGAAACTCGTAATTTCTTAGAAGCTTGGCAACCCCTCTCAATGAAAGTGCTTTTCCACAGTCTGTGCCTAGGGCTACTTGAAGAGGAAACAAACCATAGAGACAAAACTGAGAACTCCTTTATTTTGTGAAGTTTCAAAGAGCTACTACAATCCATGTTGGATTTAGAGTTCCAAATTCATCTATGGATATAGGAGAGAACAGAGGGGTACCTAAATATAAAAACCGCTACTGTAGACGAACGCTTCAACCTAGAAGAACAAAATTTGGTGAGCCAAGTGGGATTTGTGTACTGATCATTACCACCAAGTATCATCAAGATTGGGTGAAAAAATATTTGCTGCTATTTCGGAAACTCGTTATTTCTTAGAAGCTTGGCAACCCTTCTCAATGAAACTGCTTTTCCACTGTGTGTGCCTAGGGCTACTTGAAGAGGAAACAATCCGTAGAGACAAAACTGAGAACTCCTTTATTTTGTCAATTTTCAAAGAGCCACTAAAAACCATGTTGGATTTAGAGTTCCAAATTCATCTATCTATACAGGAGAGAACAGACGGAAACCTAAATATAAAAACTGCTAGTGTAGACGAACGCTTCAAACTAGAAGAACAAAATTTGGTGAGCCAACTGGGATTTGTGTCCTGATCATTACCACCAAGAATCATCAAGATTGGGTGAAAAAATATTTGCTGGTATTTCGGAAACTCGATATTTCTTAGAAGCTTGGCAACCAATCTCAATGAAAGTGCTTTTGCACAGTCTGTTCCTAGGGCTACATGAAGAGGAAACAAACCAGAGAGACAAAACTGAGAATTCCTTTATTTTGTCAAGTTTCAAAGAGCTACTACAAACCATGTTGGATTTAGAGTTCCAAATTCATCTATCTGTATAGGAGAGAACAGAGGGAAACCTAAATATAAAAACTGCTACTGTACACGAACGCTACAACCTAGAAGAACTAAATTTGGTGAGCAAAGTGGGATTTGTGTACTGATCATTAGCAACAAGTATCATCAAGATTGGGTGAAAAAATATTTGCTGGTATTTCGGAAACTCGTTATTTCTTAGAAGCTTGGCAAAAGCTCTCAATGAAAGTGCTTTTCCACAGTCTGTGCCTAGAGCTACTGGAAGTGGAAACAAACCATAGAGACAAAACTGAGAACTCCTTTATTTTGTCAAGTTTCAAGGAGCTACTACAAAGCATGTTGGATTTAGAGTTCCAAATTCATCTATCTATATAGGAGAGAACAGAGGGAAAACTAAATATAAAAACTGCTACTGTGCACGAACGCTTCAACCTAGAAGAACTAAACTTGGTGAGCCATGTGGGATTTGTGTACTGATCATTAGAAACAAGTATCATCAAGATTGGGTGAAAAAATATTTGCTCGTATTTCGGAAACTCGTTATTTCTTAGAAGCTTGGCAACCCCTCTCATTGAAAATGCTTTTCCACAGTCTGTGCCTAGGGCTACTTGTAGAGGAAACAAACCATAGAGAGAAAACTGAGAACTCCTTTATTTTGTAAAGTTTGAAGGAGCTACTACAAAGCATGTTGGATTTAGAGTTCCAAATTCATCTTTCTATATAGGAGAGAACAGAGGGAAACCTAAATATAAAAACTGCTACTGTAGACGAACGGTTCAACCTAGAAGAACAAAATTTGGTGAGCCAAGTGGGATTTGTATACTAATCACTACCACCAAGTATCATCAAGTTTGGGTGAAAAAATATTTGCTGGTATTTCCGAAACTCGTTATTTCTTAGAAGCTTGGCAACCCCTTTCAATGAAAATGCTTTTCCACAGTCTGTGCCTAGGGCTACTTGAAGAGGATACAAAACATAGTGACAAATCTGAGAACTCCTTTATTTTGTCAAGTTTCAAAGAGCTACTACAAACCATGCTGGATTTAGAGTTCCAAATTCATCTATCTATATAGGAGAGAATAGAGAGAAAAATAAATATAAAAACTGCTATTGTAGACGAACGCTTCAACCTAGAAGACCAAATTTGGTGAGCCAAGTGGGATTTGTGTACTGATCATTACCACCAAGTATCATCAAGATTGTGTGAAAAAATATTTGCTGGTATTTCGGAAACTCGTTATTTCTTAGAAGCTTGACAACCCATCTCAATGAAAGTGCTTTCCACAGTCTGTGCCTAGGGCTACTTGAAGAGGAAACAAACCATAGAGACAAAACTGAGAACTCCTTTATTTTGTCAAGTTTCAAGGAGCTACTACAAAGCATGTTGGATTTAGAGTTCCAAATTCATCTATCTATATAGGAGAGAACAGAGGGAGACCTAAATATAAAAAATGCTACTGTAGACGAACGCTTCAACCTAGAAGAACAAAATTTGGTAAGCCAAGTGGGATTTGTGCACTGATCATTACCACCAAGTATCATCAAGATTGGGTGAAAAAATATTTGCTGGTATTTCAAAACTCGTTATATCTTAGAAGCTTGGCTGCCCCTCTCAATGAAAGTGCTTTTCCACAGTCTGTGCCTAGGGCTACTTTAAAAGGAAACAAACCATAGAGACAAAACAGAGAACTCCTTTATTTTGCCAAGTTTCAAAGAGCTACTACAAACCATGTTGGATTTAGAGTTCCAAATTCATCTATCTATATAGGAGAGAACAGAGGGAAACCTAAATATAAAAACTGCTACTGTACACGAATGCTTCATCCTAGATGAACAAAAATTGGTTAGCCAAGTGGGATTTGTGTGCTGATCATTACCACCAAGTATCATCAAGTTTGGGTGAAAAAAATATTTGCTGGTATTTCGGAAACTCGATATTTCTTAGAAGCTTGGCAACTCATCTCAATGAAAGTGCTTTTCCACAGTCTGTTCATATGGCTACATGAAGAGGAAACAAACCAGAGAGACAAAACTGAGAACTCCTTTATTTTGTCAAGTTTCAAAGAGCTACTACAAACCATGTTGGATTTAGAGTTCCAAATTCATCTATCTATATATGAGAGAACAGAGTGAAACCTAAATATAAAAACTGCTACTGTAGACGAACGCTTCAACCTAGAAGAACAAAATTTGGTGAGCCAAGTGGGATTTGTGTACTGATCATTACCACCAAGTATCATCAAGATTGGGTGAAAAAAAATTTGCTGGTATTTCGGAAACTCGTTATTTCTTAGAAGCTTGGCAACCCCTCCCAATGAAAGTGTTTTTCCACAGTCTGTGGCTAGGGCTACTTGAAGAGGAAACAAACCATAGAGACAAATCTGAGAACTCCTTTATTTTATCAAGTTTCAAAGAGCTACTACAAACCAGGTTGGATTTAGAGTTCCAAATTCATCTATCTATATAGGAGAGAACAGAGAGAAACCTAAATATATAAACTGCTACTGTAGACGAACGCTTAAACCTAGAAGAACAAAATTTGGTGAGCCAAGTGGGATTTGTGTGCTGATCATTACCACAAAGTATCATCAAGTTTCGGTGAAAAAATATTTGCTGGTATTTCGGAAACTCGATATTTCTTAGAATCTTGGCAACCCATCTCAATGAAAGTGCTTTTCCACAGTCTGTTCCTAGGGCTACATGAAGAGGAAACAAACCAGAGAGACAAAACTGAGAACTCCTTTATTTTGTCAAGTTTCAAAGAGCTACTACAAACCATGTTGGATTTAGAGTTCCAAATTCATCTATCTGTATAGGAGAGAACAGAGGGAAACCTAAATATAAAAACTGCTACTGTACACGAACGCTACAACCTAGAAGAACTAAATTTGGTGAGCAAAGTGGGATTTGTGTACTGATCATTAGCAACAAGTATCATCAAGATTGGGTGAAAAAATATTTGCTGGTATTTCGGAAACTCGTTATTTCTTAGAAGATGGCAACCCCTTTCAATGAAAGTGCTTTTCCACAGTCTGTGCCTAGGGCTACTTGAAGAGGATACAAAACATAGTGACAAATCTGAGAACTCCTTTATTTTGTCAAGTTTCAAAGAGCTACTACAAACCATGTTGGATTTAGAGTTCCAAATTCATCTATCTATATAGAAGAGAACAGAGAGAAAAATAAATATAAAAACTGCTACTGTAGACGAACGCTTCAACTTACAAGACCAAATTTGGTGAGCCAAGTGGGATTTGTGTACTGATCATTACCACCAAGTATCAACAAGATTGTGTGAAAAATATTTGCTGATATTTCGGAAACTCGTTATTTCTTAGAAGCTTGACAACCCATCTCAATGAAAGTGCTTTTCCACAGTCTGTGCCTGGGGCTACTTGAAGAGGAAACAAACCATAGAGACAAAACTGAGAAGTCCTTTATTTTGTCAAGTTTCAAAAAGCTACTGCAAAGCATGTTGGATTTAGAGTTCCAAATTCATCTATCTATATAGGAGAGAACAGAGGGAGACCTAAATATAAAAACTGCTACTGTAGACGGACGCTTCAACCTAGAAGAACAAAATTTGGTAAGCCATGTGGGATTTGTGTACTGATCATTACCACCAAGTATCATCAATATTGGGTGAAAAAATATTTGCTGGTATTTCGGAAACTCGTTATATCTTAGAAGTTTGGCAGCCCCTCTCAATGAAAGTGCTTTTCCACAGTCTGTGCCTACGGCTACTTGAAGAGGAAACAAACCATAGAGACAAATCTGAGAACACCTTTATTTTGTCAAGTTTCAAAGAGCTACTACAAACCATGTTGGATTTAGAGTTCCAAATTCATCTATCTATATAGGAGAGAACAGAGAGAAACCTAAATATAAAAACTACTACTGTAGACGAACGCTTCAACCTAGAAGAACAAAATTTGATGAGCCAAGTGGGATTTGTGTACTGATCATTACCACCAAGTATCAACAAGATTGTGTGAAAAAATATTTGCTGGTATTTCGGAAACTCGTTATTTCTTAGAAGCTTGACAACCCATCTCAATGAAAGTGCTTTCCACAGTCTGTGCCTAGGGCTACTTTAAAAGGAAACAAACCATAGAGACAAAACTGAGAACTCCTTTATTTTGCCAAGTTTCAAAGAGCTACTACAAACCATGTTGGATTTAGAGTTCCAAATTCATCTATCTATATAGGAGAGAACAGAGGGAAATCTAAATATAAAAACTGCTACTGTACACGAACGCTTAAACCTAGAAGAACTAAATTTGGAGAGCCAAGTGGGATTTGTGTACTGATCATTATCAACAAGTATCATCAAGATTGGGTGAAAAAATATTTGCTGGTATTTCGGAAACTCGTTATTTCTCAGAAGCTTGGCAACCCCTCTCAATGAAAGTGCTTTTCCACAGTCTGTGCCTAGGGCTACTTGAAGAGGAAACACACAATAGAGACAAAACTGAGAACTCCTTTATTTTGTCAAGTTTCAAGGAGCTACTACAAAGCATGTTGGATTTAGAGTTCCAAATTCATCTTTCTATATAGGAGAGAACAGAGGGAAACCTAAATATAAAAACTGCTACTGTAGACGAACGGTTCAACCTAGAAGAACAAAATTTGGTGAGCCAAGTGGGATTTGTATACTAATCACTACCACCAAGTATCATCAAGTTTGGGTGAAAAAATATTTGCTGGTATTTCCGAAACTCGTTATTTCTTAGAAGCTTGGCAACCCCTTTCAATGAAAATGCTTTTCCACAGTCTGTGCCTAGGGCTACTTGAAGAGGATACAAAACATAGTGACAAATCTGAGAACTCCTTTATTTTGTCAAGTTTCAAAGAGCTACTACAAACCATGCTGGATTTAGAGTTCCAAATTCATCTATCTATATAGGAGAGAATAGAGAGAAAAATAAATATAAAAACTGCTATTGTAGACGAACGCTTCAACCTAGAAGACCAAATTTGGTGAGCCAAGTGGGATTTGTGTACTGATCATTACCACCAAGTATCATCAAGATTGTGTGAAAAAATATTTGCTGGTATTTCGGAAACTCGTTATTTCTTAGAAGCTTGACAACCCATCTCAATGAAAGTGCTTTCCACAGTCTGTGCCTAGGGCTACTTGAAGAGGAAACAAACCATAGAGACAAAACTGAGAACTCCTTTATTTTGTCAAGTTTCAAGGAGCTACTACAAAGCATGTTGGATTTAGAGTTCCAAATTCATCTATCTATATAGGAGAGAACAGAGGGAGACCTAAATATAAAAAATGCTACTGTAGACGAACGCTTCAACCTAGAAGAACAAAATTTGGTAAGCCAAGTGGGATTTGTGCACTGATCATGACCACCAAGTATCATCAAGATTGGGTGAAAAACTATTTGCTGGTATTTCAAAAACTCGTTATATCTTAGAAGCTTGGCTGCCCCTCTCAATGAAAGTGCTTTTCCACAGTCTGTGCCTAGGGCTACTTTAAAAGGAAACAAACCATAGAGACAAAACAGAGAACTCCTTTATTTTGCCAAGTTTCAAAGAGCTACTACAAACCATGTTGGATTTAGAGTTCCAAATTCATCTATCTATATAGGAGAGAACAGAGGGAAACCTAAATATAAAAACTGCTACTGTACACGAATGCTTCATCCTAGATGAACAAAAATTGGTTAGCCAAGTGGGATTTGTGTGCTGATCATTACCACCAAGTATCATCAAGTTTGGGTGAAAAAAATATTTGCTGGTATTTCGGAAACTCGATATTTCTTAGAAGCTTGGCAACTCATCTCAATGAAAGTGCTTTTCCACAGTCTGTTCATAGGGCTACATGAAGAGGAAACAAACCAGAGAGACAAAACTGAGAACTCCTTTATTTTGTCAAGTTTCAAAGAGCTACTACAAACCATGTTGGCTTTAGAGTTCCAAATTCATCTATCTATATATGAGAGAACAGAGTGAAACCTAAATATAAAAACTGCTACTGTAGACGAACGCTTCAACCTAGAAGAACAAAATTTGGTGAGCCAAGTGGGATTTGTGTACTGATCATTACCACCAAGTATCATCAAGATTGGGTGAAAAAAAATTTGCTGGTATTTCGGAAACTCGTTATTTCTTAGAAGCTTGGCAACCCCTCCCAATGAAAGTGTTTTTCCACAGTCTGTGGCTAGGGCTACTTGAAGAGGAAACAAACCATAGAGACAAATCTGAGAACTCCTTTATTTTATCAAGTTTCAAAGAGCTACTACAAACCAGGTTGGATTTAGAGTTCCAAATTCATCTATCTATATAGGAGAGAACAGAGAGAAACCTAAATATATAAACTGCTACTGTAGACGAACGCTTCAACCTAGAAGAACAAAATTTGGTGAGCCAAGTGGGATTTGTGTGCTGATCATTACCACAAAGTATCATCAAGTTTCGGTGAAAAAATATTTGCTGGTATTTCGGAAACTCGATATTTCTTAGAATCTTGGCAACCCATCTCAATGAAAGTGCTTTTCCACAGTCTGTTCCTAGGGCTACATGAAGAGGAAACAAACCAGAGAGACAAAACTGAGAACTCCTTTATTTTGTCAAGTTTCAAAGAGCTACTACAAACCATGTTGGATTTAGAGTTCCAAATTCATCTATCTGTATAGGAGAGAACAGAGGGAAACCTAAATATAAAAACTGCTACTGTACACGAACGCTACAACCTAGAAGAACTAAATTTGGTGAGCAAAGTGGGATTTGTGTACTGATCATTAGCAACAAGTATCATCAAGATTGGGTGAAAAAATATTTGCTGGTATTTCGGAAACTCGTTATTTCTTAGAAGCTTGGCAACCCCTTTCAATGAAAGTGCTTTTCCACAGTCTGTGCCTAGGGCTACTTGAAGAGGATACAAAACATAGTGACAAATCTGAGAACTCCTTTATTTTGTCAAGTTTCAAAGAGCTACTACAAACCATGTTGGATTTAGAGTTCCAAATTCATCTATCTATATAGGAGAGAACAGAGAGAAAAATAAATATAAAAACTGCTACTGTAGACGAACGCTTCAACCTAGAAGACCAAATTTGGTGAGCCAAGTGGGATTTGTGTACTGATCATTACCACCAAGTATCAACAAGATTGTGTGAAAAAATATTTGCTGGTATTTCGGAAACTCGTTATTTCTTAGAAGCTTGACAACCCATCTCAATGAAAGTGCTTTCCACAGTCTGTGCCTAGGGCTACTTGAAGAGGAAACAAACCATAGAGACAAAACTGAGAACTCCTTTATTTTGTCAAGTTTCAAGGAGTTACTACAAAGCATGTTGGATTTAGAGTTCCAAATGCATCTATCTATATAGGAGAGAACAGAGGGAGACCTAAATATAAAAACTGCTACTGTACACGAACGCTTCAACCTAGAAGAACAAAATTTGTTAAGCCAAGTGGGATTTGTGTACTGATCATTACCACCAAGTATCACCAAGATTGGGTGAAAAAATATTTGCTGGTATTTCGGAAACTCGTTATATCTTAGAAGCTTGGCAGCCCCTCTCAATGAATGTACTTTTCCACAGTCTGTGCCTAGGGCTACTTGAAGAGGAAACAAACCATAGAGACAAATCTGAGAACTCCTTTATTTTGTCAAGTTTCAAAGAGTTACTACAAACCATGTTGGATTTAGAGTTCCAAATTCATCTATCTATATAGGAGAGAACAGAGAGAAACCTAAATATAAAACCTACTACTGTAGACGAACGCTTCAACCTAGAAGAACAAAATTTGGTGAGCCAAGTGGGATTTGTGTACTGATCATTAACACCAAGTATCAACAAGATTGTGTGAAAAATATTTGCTGGTATTTCGGAAACTCGTTATTTCTTAGAAGCTTGACAACACATCTCAATGAAAGTGCTTTCCGCAGTCTGTGCCTAGGGCTACTTTAAAAGGAAACAAACCATAGAGACAAAACTGAGAACTCCTTTATTTTGCCAAGTTTCAAAGAGCTACTACAAACCATGTTGGATTTAGAGTTCCAAATTCATCTATCTATATAGGAGAGAACAGAGGGAAATCTAAATATAAAAACTGCTACTGTACACGAACGCTTAAACCTAGAAGAACTAAATTTGGAGAGCCAAGTGGGATTTGTGTACTGATCATTATCAACAAGTATCATCAAGATTGGGTGAAAAAATATTTGCTGGTATTTCGGAAACTCGTTATTTCTCAGAAGCTTGGCAACCCCTCTCAATGAAAGTGCTTTTCCACAGTCTGTGCCTAGGGCAACTTGAAGAGGAAACAAACCATAGAGACAAAACTGAGAACTTTTTTATTTTGTCAAGTTTCTAAGAGCTACTAAAAACCATGTTGGATTTAGAGTTCCAAATTCATCTATCTAAATAGGAGAGAACAGAATGAAACCTATCTATAAAAACTGCTACTGTAGACGAATGCTTCAACCTAGAAGAACAAAATTTGGTGAGCAAAGTGGGATTTGTGTACTGATCATTACCACCAAGTATCATCAAGATTGGGTGAAAAAATATTTGCTGGTATTTCTGAAACTCGTAATTTCTTAGAAGCTTGGCAACCCCTCTCAATGAAAGTGCTTTTCCACAGTCTGTGCCTAGGGCTACTTGAAGAGGAAACAAACCATAGAGACAAAACTGAGAACTCCTTTATTTTGTGAAGTTTCAAAGAGCTACTACAATCCATGTTGGATTTAGAGTTCCAAATTCATCTATGGATATAGGAGAGAACAGAGGGGTACCTAAATATAAAAACCGCTACTGTAGACGAACGCTTCAACCTAGAAGAACAAAATTTGGTGAGCCAAGTGGGATTTGTGTACTGATCATTACCACCAAGTATCATCAAGATTGGGTGAAAAAATATTTGCTGCTATTTCGGAAACTCATTATTTCTTAGAAGCTTGGCAACCCTTCTCAATGAAACTGCTTTTCCACTGTGTGTGCCTAGGGCTACTTGAAGAGGAAACAATCCGTAGAGACAAAACTGAGAACTCCTTTATTTTGTCAATTTTCAAAGAGCCACTAAAAACCATGTTGGATTTAGAGTTCCAAATTCATCTATCTATACAGGAGAGAACAGACGGAAACCTAAATATAAAAACTGCTAGTGTAGACGAACGCTTCAAACTAGAAGAACAAAATTTGGTGAGCCAACTGGGATTTGTGTCCTGATCATTACCACCAAGAATCATCAAGATTGGGTGAAAAAATATTTGCTGGTATTTCGGAAACTCGTTATTTCTTAGAAGATTGGCAACCCATCTCAATGAAAGTGCTTTCCACAGTCTGTGCCTAGGGCTACTTGAAGAGGAAACAAACCATAAAGACAAAACTGAGAACTCCTTTATTTTGTCAAGTTTCAAAGAGCTACTACAAAACATGTTGGATTTAGAGTTCCAAATTCATCTATCTGTATAGGAGAGAACGGAGGGAAACCTAAATATAAAAACCGCTACTGTAGACGAACGCTTCAACCTAGAAGAACAAAATTTGGTGAGCCGAGTGGGATTTGTGTACTGATCATTACCACCAAGTATCATCAAGATTGGGTGAAGAAATATTTGCTGGTATTTCGGAAACTCTTTATTTCTTAGAAGCTTGGCTACCCCTCTCAATGAAACTGCTTTTCCACTGTGTGTACCTAGGGCTACTTGAAGAGGAAACAATCCGTAGAGACAAAACTGAGAACTCCTTTATTTTGTCAAGTTTCAAAGAGCTACTATAAACCCTGTTGGATTTAGTGTTCCAAATTCATCTATCTATATAGGAGAGAACAGAGGGAAACCTAAATATAAAAACTGCTACTGTAGACGAATGCTTCAACCTAGAAGAACAAAATTTGGTGAGCCAAGTGGGATTTGTGTACTGATCATTACCACCAAGTATCATCAAGATTGGGTGAAAAAATATTTGCTGCTATTTCGGAAACTCGTTATTTCTTAGAAGCTTGGCAACCCTTCTCAATGAAACTGCTTTTCCACTGTGTGTGCCTAGGGCTACTTGAAGAGGAAACAATCCGTAGAGACAAAACTGAGAACTCCTTTATTTTGTCAATTTTCAAAGAGCCACTAAAAACCATGTTGGATTTAGAGTTCCAAATTCATCTATCTATACAGGAGAGAACAGACGGAAACCTAAATATAAAAACTGCTAGTGTAGACGAACGCTTCAAACTAGAAGAACAAAATTTGGTGAGCCAACTGGGATTTGTGTCCTGATCATTACCACCAAGAATCATCAAGATTGGGTGAAAAAATATTTGCTGGTATTTCGGAAACTCGTTATTTCTTAGAAGCTTGGCAACCCATCTCAATGAAAGTGCTTTCCACAGTCTGTGCCTAGGGCTACTTGAAGAGGAAACAAACCATAAAGACAAAACTGAGAACTCCTTTATTTTGTCAAGTTTCAAAGAGCTACTACAAAACATGTTGGATTTAGAGTTCCAAATTCATCTATCTGTATAGGAGAGAACGGAGGGAAACCTAAATATAAAAACCGCTACTGTAGACGAACGCTTCAACCTAGAAGAACAAAATTTGGTGAGCCGAGTGGGATTTGTGTACTGATCATTACCACCAAGTATCATCAAGATTGGGTGAAGAAATATTTGCTGGTATTTCGGAAACTCTTTATTTCGTAGAAGCTTGGCTACCCCTCTAAATGAAACTGCTTTTCCACTGTGTGTACCTAGGGCTACTTGAAGAGGAAACAATCCGTAGAGACAAAACTGAGAACTCCTTTATTTTGTCAAGTTTCAAAGAGCTACTATAAACCCTGTTGGATTTAGTGTTCCAAATTCATCTATCTATATAGGAGAGAACAGAGGGAAACCTAAATATAAAAACTGCTACTGTAGACGAACGCTTCAACCTAGAAGAACAAAATTTGGTGAGCCAAGTGGGATTTGTGTACTGATCATTACCACCAAGTATCATCAAGATTGGGTGAAAAAATATTTGCTGGTATTTCGGAAACTCGTTATTTCTTAGAAGCTTGGCAACCCCTCTCAATGAAAGTGCTTTTCCACAGTCTGTTCCTAGGGCTACTTGAAGAGGAAACAAACAATAGAGACAAAACTGAGAACTCCTTTATTTTGTCAAGTTTCAAAGAGCTACTATAAACCCTGTTGGATTTAGTGTTCCAAATTCATCTATCTATATAGGAGAGAACAGAGGGAAACCTAAATATAAAAACTGCTACTGTAGACGAACGCTTCAACCTAGAAGAACAAAATTTGGTGAGCCAACTGGGATTTGTGTCCTGATCATTACCACCAAGAATCATCAAGATTGGGTGAAAAAATATTTGCTGGTATTTCGGAAACTCGTTATTTCTTAGAAGCTTGGCAACCCATCTCAATGAAAGTGCTTTCCACAGTCTGTGCCTAGGGCTACTTGAAGAGGAAACAAACCATAAAGACAAAACTGAGAACTCCTTTATTTTGTCAAGTTTCAAAGAGCTACTACAAAACATGTTGGATTTAGAGTTCCAAATTCATCTATCTGTATAGGAGAGAACAGAGGGAAACCTAAATATAAAAACCGCTACTGTAGACGAACGCTTCAACCTAGAAGAACAAAATTTGGTGAGCCAAGTGGGATTTGTGTACTGATCATTACCACCAAGTATCATCAAGATTGGGTGAAAAAATATTTGCTGGTATTTCGGAAACTCGTTATTTCTTAGAAGCTTGGCAACCCCTCTCAATGAAACTGCTTTTCCACAGTGTGTGCATAGGGCTACTTGAAGAGAAAAAAATCCATAGAGACAAAAACTGAGAACTCCTTTATTTTGTCAATTTTCAAAGAGCTACTACAAACCATGTTGGATTTAGAGTTCCAAATTCATCTATCTATACAGAAGAGAACAGAGGGAAACCTAAATATAAAAACTGCTACTGTAGACGAACGCTTCAACCTAGAAGAACAGAATTTGGTGAGCCAAGTGGGATTTGTGTACTGATCATTAGCAACAGGTATCATCAAGATTGGCTGAAAAAATATTTGCTGGTATTTCGGAAACTCGTTATTTCTTAGAAGCTTGGCAACCCCTCTCAATGAAAGTGCTTTTCCACAGTCTGTGCCTAGGGCAACTTGAAGAGGAAACAAACCATGGAGACAAAACTGAGAACTCCTTTATTTTGTCAAGTTTCAAAGAGCTACTAAAATCCATGTTGGATTTAGAGTTCCAAATTCATCTATCTAAATAGGAGAGAACAGAATGAAACCTATATATGAAAACTGCTACTGTAGTCGAATGCTTCAACCTAGAAGAACAAAATTTGGTGAGCAAAGTGGTATTTGTGTACTGATCATTACTACCAAGTATCATCAAGATTGGGTGAAAAAATATTTGCTGGTATTTCGGAAACTCCTAATTTCTTAGAAGCTTGGCAACCCCTCTCAATGAAAGTGCTTTTCCACAGTCTGTGCCTAGGACTACTTGAAGAGGAAACAAACCATAGAGACAAAACTGAGAACTCCTTTATTTTTTCAAGTTTCAAAGAGCTACTACAATCCATGTTGGATTCAGAGTTCCATATTCATCTATGTATATAGGAGAGAACAGAGGGACACCTAAATATAAAACCGCTACTGTAGACGAACGCTTCAACCTAGAAGAACAAAATTTGGTGAACCAAGTGGGATTTGTGTACTGATCATTACCATCAAGTGTCATCAAGTTTGGGTGAAAATATATTTGCTGGTATTTCGGAAACTCGTTATTTCTTAGAAGCTTGGCAACGAGTCTCAATGAAACTGCTTTTCCACTGTGTGTGCCTAGGGCTTCTTGAAGAGGAAACAATCCGTAGAGACAAAACTGAGAACTCCTTTATTTTGTCAATTTTCAAAGAGCTACTAAAAACCATGTTGGATTTAGAGTTCCAAATTCATCTATCTATACACGAGAGAACAGAGTGAAAACTAAATATCAAAACTGCTACTGTAGACGAACGCTTCAACCTAGAAGAACAAAATTTGGTGAGCCAAGTGCGATTTGTGTACTGATCATTACGACCAAGTAACATCAAGATTGGGTGAAAAAATATTTGCTGGTATTTCGAAATTCGTAATTTCTTAGAAGCTTGGCAACACCTCTCAATGAAACTGCTTTTCCACAGTCTGTGCCTAGGGCTACTTGAAGAGGAAACAAACCATAGAGACAAAACGGAGAACTACTTTATTTTGTCAAGATTCAACCAGCTACTACAAACCATGTTGGATTTAGAGTTCCAAATTCATCTATCTATATAGGAGAGAACAGAGGGAAACCTAAATATAAAAACTGCTACTGTAGACGAACGCTTCAACCTAGAAGAACAAAATTTGGTGAGCCAAGTGGGATTTGTGTACTGATCATTACCACCAAGTATCATCAAGATTGGGTGAAAAAATATTTGCTGGTATTTCGGAAACTCGTTATTTCTAAGAAGCTTGGCAACCCCTCTCAATGAAACTGCTTTTCCACAGTGTGTGCCTAGGGCTACTTGAAGAGAAAACAATCCATAGAGAGAAAACTGAGAACTCCTTTATTTTGTCAAGTTTCAAAGAGCTACTATAAACCCTGTTGGATTTAGTGTTCCAAATTCATCTATCTATATAGGAGAGAACAGAGGGAAACCTAAATATAAAAACTGCTGTTTTAGACGAACGCTTCAACCTAGAAGTACAAAATTTGGTGAGCCAACTGGGATTTGTGTCCTGATCATTTCCACCAAGAATCATCAAGATTGGCTGAAAAAATATTTGCTGGTATTTCGGAAACTCGTTATTTCTTAGAAGCTTGGCAACCCATCTCAATGAAAGTGCTTTCCACAGTCTGTGCCTAGGGCTACTTGAAGAGGAAACAAACTATAAAAACAAAACTGAGAACTCCTTTATTTTGTCAAGATTCAAAGAGCTACTACAAAACATGTTGGATTTAGAGTTCCAAATTCATCTATCTATATAGGAGAGAACAGAGAGAAACCTAAATATAAAAACCGCAACTGTAGACGAACGCTTCAACCTAGAAGAACAAAATTTGGTGAGCCAAGTGGGATTTGTGTACTGATCATTACCACCAAGTATCATCAAGATTGGGTGAAAAAATATTTGCTGGTATTTCGGAAACTCGTTATTTCTTAGAAGCTTGGCAACCCCTCTCAATGAAAGTGCTTTTCCACAGTGTGTGCCTAGGGCTACTTGAAGAGAAAACAATCTATAGAGACAAAACTGAGAACTACTTTATTTTGTCAATTTTCAAAGAGCTACTACAAACCATGTTGGATTTAGTATTCCAAATTCATCTATCTATACAGGAGAGAACAGAGGGAAACCTAAATATAAAAACTGCTACTGTAGACGAACGCTTCAACCTAGAAGAACAAAATTTGGTGAGCCAAGTGGGATTTGTGTACTGATCATTACCACCAAGTATCATCAAATTGGGTGAAAAAATATTTGCTGGTATTTCGGAAACTCGTAATTTCTTAGAAGCTTGGAAACCCCTCTCAATGAAAGTGCTTTTCCACAGTCTGTGCCTAGAGCTACTTGAAGAGGAAACAAACCATAGAGACAAAACTGAGAACTCCTTTATTTTGTCAAGTTTCAAAGAGCTACTACAAACCATGTTGGATTTAGAGTTCCAAATTCATCTATCTATATAGGAGAGAACAGAGGGAAACCTAAATATAAAAACTGCTACTGTAGACGAATGCTTCAACCTAGAAGAACAGAATTTGGTGAGCCAAGCGGGATTTGTGTACTGATCATCAGCAACAGGTATCATCAAGATTGGCTGAAAAATATTTGCTGGTATTTCGGAAACTCGTTATTTCTTAGAAGCTTGGCAACCCCTCTCAATGAAAGTGCTTTTCCACAGTCTGTGCCTAGGGCTACTTGAAGAGGAAACAAACCATAGAGACAAAACTGAGAACTCCTTTATTTTGTCAAGTTTCAAAGAGCTACTACAAACCATGTTGGATTTAGAGTTCCAAATTCATCTATCTATATAGGAGAGAACAGAGGGAAACCTAAATATAAAAACCGCTACTGTAGACGAACGCTTCAACCTAGAAGAACAAAATTTGGTGAGCCAAGTGGGATCTGTGTACTGATCATTACCACCAAGAATCATCAAGATTGGGTGAAAAAATTTTTGCTGGTATTTCGGAAACTAGTTATTTCTTAAAAGCTTCGCAACCCCTCTCAATGAAAGTGCTTTTCCACAGTCTGTGCCTAGGGCTACTTGAAGAGGAAACAAACCATAGAGACAAAACTGAGAACTCCTTTATTTTGTCAAGTTTCAAAGAGCTACTACAATCCATGTTGGATATAGAGTTCCAAATTCATCTATCTATATAGGAGAGAACAGAGAGAAACCTTAATATAAAAACAGCTACTGTAGACGAACGCTTCAACCTAGAAGAACAAAATTTGGTGAGCCAAGTGGGATTTGTGTAGTGATCATTACCACCAAGAATCATCAAGATTGGGTGAAAACATATTTGCTGGTATTTCGGAAACTTGTAATTTCTTAGAAGCCTGGCAAGCACTCTCAATGAATGTGCTTTTCCACAGTCTGTGCCTAGGGCTACTTGAAGAGGAAACAAACCATAGAGAGAAAACTGAGAACTCCTTTATTTTGTCAAGTTTCAAAGAGCTACTATAAACCCTGTTGGATTTAGTGTTCCAAATTCTTCTATCTATATAGGAGAGAACAGAGGGAAACCTAAATATAAAAACTGCTACTGTAGACGAACGCTTAAACCTAGAAGAACAAAATTTGGTGAGCCAAGTGGGATTTGTGTACTGATCATTACCACCAAGTATCATCAAGATTGGGTGAAAAAATATTTGCTGGTATTTCGGAAACTCGTAATTTCTTAGAAGCTTGGCAACCCCTCTCAATGAAAGTGCTTTTCCACAGTCTGTGGCTAGGGCTACTTGAAGAGGAAACAAACCATAGAGACAAAACTGAGAACTCCTTTATTTTGTCAAGTTTCAAAGAGCTACTACAAACCATGTTGGATTTAGAGTTCCAAATTCATCTATCTATATAGGAGAGAACAGAGGGAAACCTAAATATAAAAACTGCTACTGTAGACGAACGCTTCAACCTAGAAGAACAAAATTTGGTGAGCCAAGTGGGATTTGTGTACTGATCATTACCACCAAGTATCATCAAGATTGGGTGAAAAAATATTTGCTGGAATTACGGAAACTCGTAATTTCTTAGAAGCTTGGCAACCCCTCTCAATGAAACTGCTTTTCCACAGTCTGTGCCTAGGGCTACTTGAAGAGGAAACAAACCATAGAGACAAAACTGAGAAAACCATTATTTTGTCAAGTTTCAAAGAGCTACTACAAACCATGTTGGATTTAGAGTTCCAAATTCATCTATCTATATAGGAGAGAACAGAGGGAAAACTAAATATCAAAACTGCTACTGTAGACGAACGCTTCAACCTAGAAGAACAAAATTTGGTGAGCCAAGTGGGATTTGTGTACTGATTATTACCACCAAGTATCATCAAGATTGGGTGAAAAAATATTTGCTGGTATTTCGGAAACTCGTAATTTCTTAGAAGCTTGGCAACCCCTCTCAATGAAAGTGCTTTTCCACAGTCTGTGCCTAGGGCTACTTGAAGAGGAAACAAACCATAGAGACAAAACTGAGAACTCCTTTATTTTGTCAAGTTTCAACGAGCTACTACAAACCATGTTGGATTTAGAGTTCCAAATTCATCTATCTATATAGGAGAGAACAGAGGGAAACCTAAATATAAAAACTGCTACTGTAGACGAACGCTTCAACCTAGAAGAACAAAATTTGGTGAGCCAAGTGGGATTTGTGTACTGATCATTACCACCAAGTATCATCAAATTGGGTGAAAAAATATTTGCTGGTATTTCGGAAACTCGTAATTTCTTAGAAGCTTGGAAACCCCTCTCAATGAAAGTGCTTTTCCACAGTCTGTGCCTAGAGCTACTTGAAGAGGAAACAAACCATAGAGACAAAACTGAGAACTCCTTTATTTTGTCAAGTTTCAAAGAGCTACTACAAACCATGTTGGATTTAGAGTTCCAAATTCATCTATCTATATAGGAGAGAACAGAGGGAAACCTAAATATAAAAACTGCTACTGTAGACGAATGCTTCAACCTAGAAGAACAGAATTTGGTGAGCCAAGCGGGATTTGTGTACTGATCATCAGCAACAGGTATCATCAAGATTGGCTGAAAAATATTTGCTGGTATTTCGGAAACTCGTTATTTCTTAGAAGCTTGGCAACCCCTCTCAATGAAAGTGCTTTTCCACAGTCTGTGCCTAGGGCTACTTGAAGAGGAAACAAACCATAGAGACAAAACTGAGAACTCCTTTATTTTGTCAAGTTTCAAAGAGCTACTACAAACCATGTTGGATTTAGAGTTCCAAATTCATCTATCTATATAGGAGAGAACAGAGGGAAACCTAAATATAAAAACCGCTACTGTAGACGAACGCTTCAACCTAGAAGAACAAAATTTGGTGAGCCAAGTGGGATCTGTGTACTGATCATTACCACCAAGAATCATCAAGATTGGGTGAAAAAATTTTTGCTGGTATTTCGGAAACTAGTTATTTCTTAAAAGCTTGGCAACCCCTCTCAATGAAAGTGCTTTTCCACAGTCTGTGCCTAGGGCTACTTGAAGAGGAAACAAACCATAGAGACAAAACTGAGAACTCCTTTATTTTGTCAAGTTTCAAAGAGCTACTACAATCCATGTTGGATATAGAGTTCCAAATTCATCTATCTATATAGGAGAGAACAGAGAGAAACCTAAATATAAAAACAGCTACTGTAGACGAACGCTTCAACCTAGAAGAACAAAATTTGGTGAGCCAAGTGGGATTTGTGTAGTGATCATTACCACCAAGAATCATCAAGATTGGGTGAAAAAATATTTGCTGGTATTTCGGAAACTTGTAATTTCTTAGAAGCCTGGCAAGCACTCTCAATGAATGTGCTTTTCCACAGTCTGTGCCTAGGGCTACTTGAAGAGGAAACAAACCATAGAGAGAAAACTGAGAACTCCTTTATTTTGTCAAGTTTCAAAGAGCTACTATAAACCCTGTTGGATTTAGTGTTCCAAATTCTTCTATCTATATAGGAGAGAACAGAGGGAAACCTAAATATAAAAACTGCTACTGTAGACGAACGCTTAAACCTAGAAGAACAAAATTTGGTGAGCCAAGTGGGATCTGTGTACTGATCATTACCACCAAGAATCATCAAGATTGGGTGAAAAAATTTTTGCTGGTATTTCGGAAACTAGTTATTTCTTAAAAGCTTGGCAACCCCTCTCAATGAAAGTGCTTTTCCACAGTCTGTGCCTAGGGCTACTTGAAGAGGAAACAAACCATAGAGACAAAACTGAGAACTCCTTTATTTTGTCAAGTTTCAAAGAGCTACTACAATCCATGTTGGATATAGAGTTCCAAATTCATCTATCTATATAGGAGAGAACAGAGAGAAACCTTAATATAAAAACAGCTACTGTAGACGAACGCTTCAACCTAGAAGAACAAAATTTGGTGAGCCAAGTGGGATTTGTGTAGTGATCATTACCACCAAGAATCATCAAGATTGGGTGAAAAAATATTTGCTGGTATTTCGGAAACTTGTAATTTCTTAGAAGCCTGGCAAGCACTCTCAATGAATGTGCTTTTCCACAGTCTGTGCCTAGGGCTACTTGAAGAGGAAACAAACCATAGAGAGAAAACTGAGAACTCCTTTATTTTGTCAAGTTTCAAAGAGCTACTATAAACCCTGTTGGATTTAGTGTTCCAAATTCTTCTATCTATATAGGAGAGAACAGAGGGAAACCTAAATATAAAAACTGCTACTGTAGACGAACGCTTAAACCTAGAAGAACAAAATTTGGTGAGCCAAGTGGGATTTGTGTACTGATCATTACCACCAAGTATCATCAAGATTGGGTGAAAAAATATTTGCTGGTATTTCGGAAACTCGTAATTTCTTAGAAGCTTGGCAACCCCTCTCAATGAAAGTGCTTTTCCACAGTCTGTGGCTAGGGCTACTTGAAGAGGAAACAAACCATAGAGACAAAACTGAGAACTCCTTTATTTTGTCAAGTTTCAAAGAGCTACTACAAACCATGTTGGATTTAGAGTTCCAAATTCATCTATCTATATAGGAGAGAACAGAGGGAAACCTAAATATAAAAACTGCTACTGTAGACGAACGCTTCAACCTAGAAGAACAAAATTTGGTGAGCCAAGTGGGATTTGTGTACTGATCATTACCACCAAGTATCATCAAGATTGGGTGAAAAAATATTTGCTGGAATTACGGAAACTCGTAATTTCTTAGAAGCTTGGCAACCCCTCTCAATGAAACTGCTTTTCCACAGTCTGTGCCTAGGGCTACTTGAAGAGGAAACAAACCATAGAGACAAAACTGAGAAAACCATTATTTTGTCAAGTTTCAAAGAGCTACTACAAACCATGTTGGATTTAGAGTTCCAAATTCATCTATCTATATAGGAGAGAACAGAGGGAAAACTAAATATCAAAACTGCTACTGTAGACGAACGCTTCAACCTAGAAGAACAAAATTTGGTGAGCCAAGTGGGATTTGTGTACTGATTATTACCACCAAGTATCATCAAGATTGGGTGAAAAAATATTTGCTGGTATTTCGGAAACTCGTAATTTCTTAGAAGCTTGGCAACCCCTCTCAATGAAAGTGCTTTTCCACAGTCTGTGCCTAGGGCTACTTGAAGAGGAAACAAACCATAGAGACAAAACTGAGAACTCCTTTATTTTGTCAAGTTTCAACGAGCTACTACAAACCATGTTGGATTTAGAGTTCCAAATTCATCTATCTATATAGGAGAGAACAGAGGGAAACCTAAATATAAAAACTGCTACTGTAGACGAACGCTTCAACCTAGAAGAACAAAATTTGGTGAGCCAAGTGGGATTTGTGTACTGATCATTACCACCAAGTATCATCAAATTGGGTGAAAAAATATTTGCTGGTATTTCGGAAACTCGTAATTTCTTAGAAGCTTGGAAACCCCTCTCAATGAAAGTGCTTTTCCACAGTCTGTGCCTAGAGCTACTTGAAGAGGAAACAAACCATAGAGACAAAACTGAGAACTCCTTTATTTTGTCAAGTTTCAAAGAGCTACTACAAACCATGTTGGATTTAGAGTTCCAAATTCATCTATCTATATAGGAGAGAACAGAGGGAAACCTAAATATAAAAACTGCTACTGTAGACGAATGCTTCAACCTAGAAGAACAGAATTTGGTGAGCCAAGCGGGATTTGTGTACTGATCATCAGCAACAGGTATCATCAAGATTGGCTGAAAAATATTTGCTGGTATTTCGGAAACTCGTTATTTCTTAGAAGCTTGGCAACCCCTCTCAATGAAAGTGCTTTTCCACAGTCTGTGCCTAGGGCTACTTGAAGAGGAAACAAACCATAGAGACAAAACTGAGAACTCCTTTATTTTGTCAAGTTTCAAAGAGCTACTACAAACCATGTTGGATTTAGAGTTCCAAATTCATCTATCTATATAGGAGAGAACAGAGGGAAACCTAAATATAAAAACCGCTACTGTAGACGAACGCTTCACTTCAACCTAGAAGAACAAAATTTGGTGAGCCAAGTGGGATCTGTGTACTGATCATTACCACCAAGAATCATCAAGATTGGGTGAAAAAATTTTTGCTGGTATTTCGGAAACTAGTTATTTCTTAAAAGCTTGGCAACCCCTCTCAATGAAAGTGCTTTTCCACAGTCTGTGCCTAGGGCTACTTGAAGAGGAAACAAACCATAGAGACAAAAACTGAGAACTCCTTTATTTTGTCAAGTTTCAAAGAGCTACTACAATCCATGTTGGATATAGAGTTCCAAATTCATCTATCTATATAGGAGAGAACAGAGAGAAACCTAAATATAAAAACAGCTACTGTAGACGAACGCTTCAACCTAGAAGAACAAAATTTGGTGAGCCAAGTGGGATTTGTGTAGTGATCATTACCCCCAAGAATCATCAAGATTGGGTGAAAAAATATTTGCTGGTATTTCGGAAACTTGTAATTTCTTAGAAGCCTGGCAAGCACTCTCAATGAATGTGCTTTTCCACAGTCTGTGCCTAGGGCTACTTGAAGAGGAAACAAACCATAGAGAGAAAACTGAGAACTCCTTTATTTTGTCAAGTTTCAAAGAGCTACTATAAACCCTGTTGGATTTAGTGTTCCAAATTCTTCTATCTATATAGGAGAGAACAGAGGGAAACCTAAATATAAAACTGCTACTGTAGACGAACGCTTAAACCTAGAAGAACAAAATTTGGTGAGCCAAGTGGGATTTGTGTATCTGATCATTACCACCAA